>NW_017732142.1:314094-331155 GCF_001890085.2 Hipposideros armiger | reverse complement strand
GTCCAGAAGCCGGCGACTGATGTGTCTCGCCCGGGCAGAGCGCAATGATGGTGCCAACTTGGGCCAGTGAAGCAACGTCCTCCACAACTAGACTAAAGAACAAAACAACAGCAACTTGTCTGTTCCCCTTCCCCCAATTCCCCAATAAAATCTTAAAAAATAAAAATAATAATAATCCAAAAGAAGGCTGTAAAGTGGGAAAATTCCATTTTCCTGAAGACTAGATGGGACAAACAGAATACCAATAGCAAGATAAAAGACCCAAACCTAACAAAATCAATAATCACATTAAATATAAATGTCTAATTAAAAGATTGTCAGATTGAATAAAAAAGCAAGACCCAACTATTTCTGCCAATAAGAAATGTATGTTAAATACTAAGACACTAAGAGGCTAACAGTAAAAAGATGGAAATATATATATATATATATTATATATATATAATATAATATATATATATACACACACACACATACATACTATGGTAACATTACTCAAAAGACAGCTGGAGTGATTATTTTAGTATCAGACAGATTTCAGAGCTAGACTATCACCAAGGATAAAGAAGGTTATTTCATAATGATAAAGGGATCAATTTATCAAGAGGACACAATAATCAATGTTTACGCAACATGACAGAGCTTCAAAAATATATGAAGCAAAAACTGATAGAACTGTGGGGAAACATAGAAAAATTTACAATTATAGTCAGTGACTTCAGTATCACTCTCTCACACAAGGATGAACTCAAAATAATTATGCTGAGTGAAAAGCCAGACAAAAAAGAGTAACTACTGTATAATTCCATAAATATAAAAATCTAAAAAATGTAAATTAATATAATATATAGTGACAGAAAGTACATCAGTAGCTGCTTAGGGATTGAAGGGGGGTATGGGGAAGGAACAGCGGGCTGGTTACAGAAGGGCACAAGGAACGTTGGGGGATGATAGCTAAGGTTTAATATCTTGATTGTGGTGACAACTTCATGAGTGTATACATGTATCAAAATATGCCAAACTATATACTTAATTATGTGTTTATTGTCAATTATATTTCAATAAAACTGTTTAATGTGTGTGATATAAAATAATTTACTACTCATCAGGCATGCTTCAGCCCTAAAAATAAAGGACTGAAAAAGATGGACCCATCAGTACAGAACTAACAACCTTAGCAGAGAAAACAGACACCAAAAAAGTGTGATATAGTCTATGGGAAAGTACAATATAATACAGATTCCAATATGTACAGATTACAGATCCTATAACATGGATTCTAACTAGATAGTCAAAGAAGGAATCTCTAAGTAACCTGTAAACCAAGATGAAAGAATGGAGTACGAGTTAGCTAGGTGAAATATCGAGGGAAAATATAAACAAAGACATTTACTGAATAAAGATTCTAGGGGAAAAAACATTATCTGTAAGATAAATGTCCCAAAATGGAAGTGCTAGGTCAAAAGGCAATTACAATTTATAAAAGAGGGCTTTTTTCTTAGTTCTTTGCAACAGAAAAAGACCAAGTGACATTTACCATTTACATAGCAGAGAGAATTTTAAAACAACTTAACATTATTTAAATAAGAGAATAAACCTTGCTGCTCCAAGCTCTGAGACCACAGACCACATCTTCATCCTCACATCCTAAACACAGAACTTTGCACACCAGAAGTGCCCACTAAGGGTTTGCTAAACTATGTAAATGTCTTGGGTATCAAAGAAGTCAAGTTGTCAGGAGGAGCTCCTCAATCTTGCTATCTCTAGAACTGATAGTTTTTAAAAGATTTAACCTCTCCATCATCATCCTCAAGTAAATCTTAATGCAAGCTACTCATGTGGACTATTATCGCAAAAGCCTCCAAGATGATCCCTCTGTCTCCATTCCTCTTATTTTCCAAATTCAACCTCCAGAGCCCAAGAGTAAACCATTAAATCCTCAAGTCGATTTCCCTTTTATACTTAAAACCCTAAATCGCACCTCTTCACCTCCAGCTGTGCATCCTAAGACCAACACTGGTGAAATGAGGGGAGAAAAAGGACAACTTAGTGAGTTTTTAATAAAGTTAATATATTCAATTTAGAAAGCTACTGATCGAGAGATATTGCTTCCTGCTTTTTTGGTGTTAAAATCTCCTTTTATTTATGAAAAGATGGATGAATACAGGGCCGTTTTTAAGAAACATCTCCCCTTGACAAATTAAGAAGTTGGCAAATCTAAGATAGATGAGCTTTATTTCTTATTGTAAGGGCCCATGAAGAATTCTGGGAAACACTGACTTACAGGATAAAGTTCAAAAGACAAACACGTACCTTTCTAAATCCTGTCTCACTTTCCCAGAAGAGTTTTTCCTCCTTTTCTTCTTCATTTACTGGGTATCTACTATGCTAAGAGCAATGATAGATGAGTGAAAAAAAAAAGAAACATCACTGTCTTTGTGGAGCTTACAGTCTAAGTCTAGTGGAGGTAACAGATATCAAATCAATATAGAATTAAAAACTATGATAGTGCTGCCTATGGGGAATGGAATGAAGGAGCCCAAAAGTGAAGACAGGAGGGATAGTCAGGAAGCTACTGGAGGTTAGATAAGAGATAACTGTGATTTGGCCAAGGACGGAGGAACAGAGAAGTCAAATCTTTAGTTAACTGGATTTGCTGACAAATTGAATGGCCGGGGGTGGGGGGTGGGGGGTGGTCCTTAAAGAAGAAACACTCCATGACTTCAGCATAAGCAACTATACAGACTTGCACTAACAGTCCCAATTTTTATGTCTCCTGGTTCTATGCCTTTTTGTATGAGGTTGCTATACTGACTCTAGGCTTAATTACAAGACTTGCTAAGCCAATGGGACAACAGCAAACATTCCAAGCAGTAGCTTGGGAAAGTGCTTGTGCAGGGCTACTTGTCCCTTGGAATAAGCCTGGACTAGCCAGCTACAGAAGAGACCACTTGGAGCAGAGTTAAGCAGGGACTATCTGAAATAATCTTAAACCAGTCTATTGCCAGAGAACCCCCAAATATATGAGGAAGTCCAGCCAAGATGAGTAAGAGCCGCCTAGCTGACCCATAACTGAACAAAAATGGATGAATGAGCCCAAGTCGCAACTAAAAGAACCACCTACCTGATCTGTAGACTTGTGAGCAACAGTAACTGCTTATTGTTGTGAGCCACTGAATTTTGAGGTGATTTTTACTGACATGGAGTAGGACAAGAAAAGGAAAGGAAAGAAAAACCAAGCGCATTTTATTTTACCCCATCAACTCTTACCTATCCTTCAAAGCTCAAGTTAGATATGGACTCCTCCAGGAATCTTTCCCAGATTCCCCAGGCTGGTTTGGAAAGGCGCTTAGGTACAACATACCCCGATCAATGCCTCATCACCTTGTTTCATAATGATCTGTTTACACATTTTTCCCAACTAGACAATTGCACCTTTATGTTACAGGCCGTGTCTTACTCATCTTCATATTATCATGTAACATAAAACAGGCTCTGGACAGATGTTTCTGAATTTTATAAATGAATTAAACAATTACTTATTTGATACTATAACATTTCTTAATTAACTCTAGATCAGTATTTCTCAAAGTGTGATCCACTGACAAAAGCCATCAGAATCAACAGGGGGTTTGTATTAAAAATGCAAATCTCTGGGCGCTTTATCATTAATGAAAATGCCATTCTTTATCTTGTAAAAAGGATAACTATTTTGGCCAGATACAAATAAACAAAACAAGTAGTAGAAGTATAGGTACAAAAATCCACTTTTCCTCAACATTTTCTAGAGATGTTCTCCACAATACAGTCCTGAATCTGTTAGCACCCAGGTAATTGAAAATGTTCTGAAATGCAATGGAGTTTCTGTTTTAAAAAATGGGTCTCGGGCCAGAGGAAACGGGGGCTGGGGGTAACGGGTGGGGGTCCTCCAAAGAGGTGTGGCTTCTAACGCACACGTTTAGAGGATGCTCCTGGGGGTAAGCACGTTCTGCGCTTTCTCCACTGCAGGAGCCAGGCCAGGGGCGGACAGGCGGCCGGAGCGCAGACAGCACCCGCGCGCCGGACCTGGGAGCCCGGGCTGTCGGGCCCAGGGACAGCCCGATGTCCCGCTACGTAAGAGCCGCAAGAAGGTGGCTGCCACGGAGTTCCGGGATGGGCGTCCTTCTCCAGAGACCCCGCTCCCCGTGTCCACCCCAGCCCGACAGATTGTAAGGAAGTCTCGGTCGCCTTGCTTGCCTGAGTCGGACAGGAAGAAAATACGGGAAGGGTCGGGCCAATGGCATCCGAAAGGGGAAAGGAACAGAGTGCGAGGGGGCGCCGCCGCTTCCCACCTGCGTCAAGCTCCAGCTGGTAACTGGGCAGCGGCTCGAGGGAGAGTTTGTAACCCTCGAATCGCGGATCCAACAGAGGTCTCTTCACCCGCAGGGAGCAATTAGCGGCCACCTCCATCATCTGCCTCCCAGGGTCCTCGCGTGAGAATTAATAAAGCTCTTGTTGAAAGGTCCGCGCTTCACTCGTAGCACGGAGCCTGGGAGGCGGCATGGGTCCCATCCCAGAAACCACCGCGGTGCCAAATGCCTTCTGGGAAATGTAGTACCCATGCAAATAGGTACCGTTGCGTAGTGGGCTATGTAGTTTTCCGGGGACGCACTGCGCGCGCGACAGTCGGAGCTGGACTCTCTTACCCAGAGGGCTGAGCGACCAGGAGGCGGCCCGCGCTGGTTAAATTCTCACATTATAGGCAGGGTGGCGAGACCCCGCCCCGGAAATGCGTGTTCTAGCTTTCTGTGTGCTTAGGTGCCCGAGCTACTGAGGGTCTAAGTCTGGGCAGCCGAAGAGTGTGGTAGGTAACGGTCGTCAGCGCAAGGGTCATTTCGTCGCTGGGAAGGGACGGCCCTCGCCCGCGGTGATGGTGGTGAGCTATGCCCGTGGTCCTCAGGGCCGGGACCCGGGCCCAGCCCAGGCTCCTTTCGATGTGCTGTCTTTCGTTAGCTTCCCCGACCCGCGCTCGCGGGCCTGTAGGGCTCTCCGACAGGGCGTGCTACCGGAGTTGGCCTGAAGCCAGTCCTCGCTTTGTTTTCTGGCTCCTCCCCTCCCGCCTCTCCCGCTGTCTCCGCCCTGTTCTGTTTTCCCAAAGAATGTTTGAACTGGGAGGGATCCCCTAGCGCCCTTGTTTTACCAGTGAGAAAACTGAGGCCTTTAAGAATTGACTTGTCCAAGGTCACTATCCGTATTTTAGGAGCCAAGGCGAGAGGTCAAGTTCAATGTTCTAGGTACGGTACCGACTAGACCTTAGACTTATTTTGAAAATGTAGCGTCCAACTACAAAAGCCAACATTTCCTAAGTCCTTTCTCAACCGCTCGTCGTTCCTGTTCCACTCCCCAAAAAAAGAACTCTGAAAACTCGTTGCCAGTCTGAGTGTTCATACAGGCGAGATGGGAGACAACAAAACTAGTCTCAAGTTAGTGACCGATTAGGTGAAGTAATGTTAGTTAGCTTCTTCCAACTTTGACAACCTAACTTTCCTTTCTACACCATTTTGGTTCTGCTGGTCTTACTGAAAATTGAGACTGTTCCAAGTTAGGAAATAGTTTGGGATTTGTTTTCCCCCTATCCCACCAGCAAGCTTTGGTAAAGAGCAAACACACACACACACACACACACACACACACACACACACAGCTAATTTGGCATTTGTAATTCTGGATGTGTCCCAGTGAAAAGTAAAGCACTTGGAGCCTTATCTGGAAATTCCGTTTTTTCACCAACAGGCTCTACGGTGTCCCCAAAATTTTGAATGCAGTTAAGGTACAGAAATGATTCACAGCCAGTTATAATGTGCCGTTAAAGTGTTTGGGGGCTACTAGGGTCAAAGTACCTGAGTTCAAATCCTGTTTTCATCACTTTCTGTCTCAGTGCCTCAGTTTCCTCATCTGTAAAATACATATTATGTTAATAATACTTGGAAAAATAAGTTCTGGGGGTTAAGTGAGATTGAAAAAATAACAATGTGTTAGCCTAGTACCAGGCACATAGTGATTAATAAATGTTGCAATAATTATTATTATCCAAAGACTCATTAATAAAGGGTATATGGGGGAAGAAAATTGTAAAGTGAGTTAATCAGTAGGACTTCTTGGGATGCAGTAAATATTAAGAGTAACGACAGTGTTAACTAACACATTGTTGAAATCTGTCACCCCTTTAGTTGATAATATTTTAAACGTGTTAGGATGCTTGCCTAGAAGATTTAGGGGGAAAAATGCTTTGTAAGTGTTCTGTATCTGAAAATACGTGTTGATGTTCAGGTTAGCAAGATGAACAAAGATGCGCAGATGAGAGCAGCGATTAACCAAAAGTTGATAGAAACTGGAGAAAGAGAACGGTAAGTAATAGACGGTGTCAGTAAATTACATTTAACACCTTTAAATTACAGTTGCATTATATATAAGAATCCAAATATCAAGGAACAAAACTGATGTCAGTGGAAAGAATTACAGAAAATAAAGATTATCAAAAGCTTCATTTCTTAATATCCCTAAAAAATAGTTAGATCTGTTCAGTATTGCAAGACTTACAGGAAAGTGGGTGATGTAGAAAGATGAACAAGAAATGACTTTCTCTCAAAGAATGTATAATGAGAAGAAAAACACCCAAATAATTATAATTGGAGACAATGTTACCCAGATTTTAACAGGGAAACCACATAAGAGAACCGGTTTTAGTTACCAAGCTCTCTCAACCTCAAGAGTATATGCACTGTTCCTACTCTCTGAAACGTTTTTCTTTTTACCCTAATCTTTAGCTAATTCTAGCTCACCTTTCAAGTCTTAATTTAAATGTCTTTTCTAGATATCTGTTACATCTTGGTCTAGCATAGCATTTAAACACATTGTATTGTGACCGCCTACTTTGCTAGTTTATATCCTCCGATAATCTAAGTCCTTAACAGCAGAAATACCAGCAGAGTATACCCAGTATCATGCCTAGCACATAATTTGCCAAGTAAATATTTGCAAAATAAACAGGTTTGGAAGTACAAAGGAGAGGCTAAGGAATCAAGAAAGGCTTCCAGAAGCAGGGTAATAAATTGTATGAGAGAAATATATATAAAGAACAGGCAGGGTCTTTCAGCTCCACCAAGGGATTAAGGTGATCAGTTAAGGCAGCAGTTCTCAACCTGTGGGTCGCGACCCCTTTGGGGGTCGAACGACCCTTTCACAAGGGTCGCCTAAGACCATTGGAAAACAAAAAGATATTTACATTACGATTCATAACAGTAGCAAAATTACAGTTATAGAGTAGCAATGAAAATAATTTTATGGTTGGGGGTCACCACAACATGAGGAACTGTATTAAGGGGTCGTGGCATTAGGAAGGTTGAGAACCGCTGAGTTAAGGCCTCATAGAATAGTAAAAGAGGTACTTCAGCTGGGGGAGAAGGATTAGCAAGCCAATAAAGTAAAGAATACAATCTAAGCAGATGGAACAGAATGTGCAAAATCACAGAGCTTTGTTGCAACATGATAATGTTCTGGGGAATTGCAAATTTAAAGCTAGAGTGTAAAGGGTGAATGCTGTGTGGCTGGACCAGTGGACCGGAAGAGTGTAGATTTTGTATGAGTCAGAGTTTTTTCAGTTGAAAAATGATAGAAAGTGAACTCAGATACTGGCTTAACCAATGGAAATATATAAGCTCATCTAACTAAAGAGTCGAGAGCTTGAAATTGCTTTAGGCACCACTGGGTCCAGACACTCAAAAATTATTGCCAAGAATAAGTCTTTCTTTTTCTTTCTCAACTACGGTTTCATCTGTGTTAGCATTATTCTCTACCCATAAGGTAACAAAATTTACAACCATCTGGCTTAGACTACCTTCCTTCTAGTAGTTTCAGCAAAGGACCTAGCTTGATTACCATCTTACTTAGTTAATAGTCCAATTATGATCATCCTTGCCTAGGTCACATTTCCATCACTAGAACCCTACCCAGATTTTTACACTGAGAGTGGTAGAGTTTTGTTTTTTTTTTTCTTTCTGTCAAAAAAAATGGCAGAAAAATTGGTAGTGGGTTTGTAAAAACACCTGTTTTGATGTTTTGTTGGTGGGAGTCATTAAAAGATTTTTAATAAGGGAATGGCTAGATCATATTTACACTGTAGAAATGTTATTCCGGCCGTGTGGAGGATAGACTGGAAGCTAGAGATAGAATGCAGAAGAATGCGTTAGAAGGTTGTACAGAAGGTGCCAAAAAATGTATACACATCTTAAGAAAGGAAAAAGCTGTATTAAAATTATAATACTCAATATATACCGATAACAAAAGATGAATACAAGTCACATTTGTCTTCTGCAGTTACAGAGGTGCTCAAAGTGGTTACCATCAGTGTAATTTTAATAGTTTTTTCCTTTCTTAAAATGTGTATGCATTTTTTTGGGCACCCTCTATACTATATTTGGTTAAAAATAAGAAACAGCAAAATGGAAAGGAGAACTTAACAGTTTTGTTTTTTAAAGTAAAATCAGCAGCCCTCAATATGAGGAATGAGGAAGGCTGTGGAATCTAGAATGGTGCCTTGGGAAACAGGATAGTATTGCCAGTAATGAGCATAGGGGATTATGTATTACCGTATTTTGCCATGTATAATGCACACCCACATTTTTGGCCCAAACTTTCAGAGAAAAAAACCTTTTCGTTTTAATTTCTTAACTCAAATTTTTATTTGTTTACATTTAGGTACTTGATTTTTGTATTATAAAGGAATTTTAGCATTTACTTTTTAACATATTATGATACAAGAAATTTCATGTACCAGTAACAGATTTACTATTATTGCGCATCATAGAAGGCCAAGAACTCTTCATGATTGCAAGTTTGTCATAAGTTCAGCAAAACCAATTATCGTATTCCAGGGTATTATTTTGCATATGGATATCATTATAGGTTTCTAGAGTTACACTTTTAACTCATAAGCATAAATAAGAGAATCTAAAACATTTATATAGATAGGGAATTAGTATTACCCATGTATAATGTGCATCCTTATTTTTCCCTCACAAATTTGGGCTTAACAGTGCACATTATACACAGCAGAATACGGTATTTTTACTTCGTTTGTGTTTTCATTCATGCAGCTTAGTTACTGAGTTTCTGCCACATGCCATGTCCTGTTAAGGTGCTGAAGTTACAGTAGTGAACAAAATGAAATCTGTTCTTTCATGGAGCTTACATTCTAAGGAGAGGAAACAGGCAATAAGTGTGTAATATGTCAGATAGTGATGAGTTCTAGAGGAAATATAAAGTAGAGAATAAAGGGCTATGTTATTTGGGGTAGAAAAAAAAGCAAAGAAGGCTTCATTGATAAGAGATCAGAAAGATATGAGGGAGTTAGGGGCACTCCGAGAGCCCAGGGCCTCAGACAGGTGCTTGCCTGGCGTTTTGAGGCACACGTGGAAACTAATGAAACAATAAATTGGAAAAGGGAAAGAAGAGATAAAGTCAGGGTATAGCTGGGGTGGGGGCAGATCATGGACGGCCATTTACGCTGCAGTAAAGACTTGGAATCTTTTCTAAGAACATTGGGAAGCCACTGAAAGGTGGGATTTATGCTGAGTAAATTGGGGAGCCACTGGAGGCTTTGGAGCAGTGGGAGGAGAACTGAACTGCACAAGGGAAGAAGCCGGGGGACAAGTTTGGAGGCTTGGTAACAATCCAGTCAAGACAAGATGGTGGTTTGAACTAGGGTCATAATGGCAGAGATGATGAAAAACATTTGGATTGTAGATATATTTTAAAAAACTGGAACCAAAAGGATTTACTCATGAGTTGGATGTGTAGTTTTAATAAAGTTGCCGAGTAAAGGATGCTGCCAAGGTTTCTAGCCTGAGGAACCAGGAGCATGGAGTTGCCGTTGTGACAAGAACAGGTTGAGGTGGGAGAGAAACAAGAGTTGGGTTGTTAAGATTGAAAGACCTAATTAAATACTGAGCTGGAATTGTCACATACTGGAGGTATACGAGTATTGAAAGAGAAGTGGTTCGGTTTGGGATGCGACATGTTTAAACTTAGATGATTTAGGTTGAAGACTGAGGATTTGTAAGAGTGGGTATGGCAAAGGGATAAGACAGTACTGGAAAGAAAATGCTTTATTGCAGCCATGATGCCATTAGTTGCAATAGACACCTTTTTTTTATAATCAGTAAGAAACAAGAAAACACTGCCAGTTAAATTATAGGCATGCCAATTACTGAATTGTTAAAATGTGGGGGGAAAAGCAGTGTTAGAGTCAATGAAATACCATAGTTAATGTGTAATTTAGAAGGTTAATGGAAAAAAGGAGGGGGAAGTCTTTGAAGTTAGAGAGATAACAGGGAAGTAAGAAAGCTAAAGGATAAGAATTTGTAGTCAAAGGTTTCAGGGGTGCTTCTGCTCCACGCTCAACTAATACCTTGCAGAAGTTGTGTGAGACCCACACTATTCCTGCTGGTGGGGCAAGTAGACAGTATGAAAAGGCCAGAGTAGTTTCTTGAGAAGTATTGTGCCCAGTCCACGTCATTGTAGTTTACTGATAAGGAAAATGAGGCCCACAGCTTAAGTGACTTGCATAAGATCAAAGAACTATTTAGTAATAGAACCAAGGGAAGGCCATGATTAAAGTTTTGTGACTGGAAAGGAGGGGGTTTTAATGGAACAGTTGAACCTTTGCTTCAAACGTTCCTGTCTAAGATCCTAAGCGTTGTTGTAGTTTAATTTGGCAATTCTTCTTTCTGACAGCCTCAAAGAGTTGCTGAGAGCTAAGCTAATTGAGTGTGGCTGGAAGGACCAGTTGAAGGCACACTGTAAAGGTAATCAGTTTCATTTCGAAGAGAAGCCAATTCCATTGCTCTCCACTGTGTTGGGCTGGGGCTCACTAGAAACATTGTAGTCAGTGATTTAAGGGTTACTGAGTGCTCCGATCTAATTTTAAACAAATGGAAAATTGACTCTTGTAGTAATGATTTCCTCCTCTCCGTGATACTATTTAGACCTAACTCCTAAATATTTGTTGTAGAAATTTTCTCTTTCTCCTAAAACAAGTGAGGCAAGATTTTCTCTGGCCTCAAAATATTGAACCCCACTGTTTTCAGTGTGCCTATGCAAAGTGAAACATGAGTTATTCCTAATATGTTTTAATTTAATAAATTGAGCAATTTATGGTTGGCAGACTTGTAGGAATTATATCTCCTCTGTATTCAACAGTGTCATTTTGAAAAATCCATTTTAAAAGCTCTTAGAAAATTACACGTATTTTTTTTAAGTGTAAAATGGAAGCTTGCTAGATTGCCGAATGTTGATTATGATCTCATTAGGTACATTACACATGTCACTAAGACAAGCTTCATTTCTGGCTCAGCCTTTAGTATAATGGCATCCTGGTTAGTTTTAATGAATTTTCATTGTATTGTAATGGCTTCTACAAATAATAGTGATAACGTAGACTAATTATAACATTAACCCTGAGAAGGCAGTGAGACAAATTAGTAAATACATAAGACTTTGAGGTCTTACAGACCCTCACTGGTAGAAGACTAGAGCCGGATTTCAACTCCTGTTTGGATGAGTTATTTAACCTTTAAGCCTCAGTAGTCCTGCCTGTGAAGTGGGAAAAACGCCCAGCCTATTAGATTATTGTGAATGTTAAGTGATATAAATCACCCAGCTCATATTAGGGGTTCAGTAAATGGTAACTACTTTCCCTCTTCTATTTCTTTTGGCCCAGCCTGGAGAAGAGAAAGGGACAAAAATTTGTTCTATATTTTAATTTTGGGATATGAAATTATAAGTTAGACACAAATAATAGCTTTTTTTCCCCTCCACACATTTAAGAGCTGGTATGATAATAGTGAAATAACAAGTTTCCAGCTTTTTACAAATGTTAGATTTGACCTTACAGTTCAAATTCATTCTAAATGTTATAATATTTGTTAAGTTACAGGTTATTAGCTGAGAGAGGAACAGACTTATGATTTTGATTTGGTGAATACTTAATGTGTTTAAGATTGAACTAAATCTTCATTGAAAAAGAAAAAAGTGTCTTTTTTTTGTTGTTGTTAAAGACCAATATGAACTCTAAAAACATGATCTTAACCCTTCCTCTATGAAAATCTTTCTTACAGATAATGATTTTAAATGATATGATTTGTTTTTTGCTTTTGCATAAGAGGTAATTAAAGAAAAAGGACTAGAACACGTTACTGTTGATGACTTGGTGGCTGAAATCACACCAAAAGGCAGAGGTAAGGAATATAAATTGTGTGAAAGGAAACTTTTGCTAAAGACCTGGTTTTTTTCTCTCTCTTGCTGGCTCAGCTTTTCTTTTATTTTTATGAAGAAGAACACCCTTTTCAGAATTATTTGGGTACTTGTGTCTCCTCATTGGGAAAAGTTTCCTCTGTAGCATGGTTTTGAGTAACATATGAGATAAGAGGTATAAAATGTTTTTGCACTCTAAAACAGTATACAAATGTAAGTTGATATAGTTGTTAAGATAGATAATTTTTATGGGATTTTGTAAAGGCAAATATTACCTGAAGCTAAGATTTATAAACTATCAGATATGGCTTAACTCCACTTAACTATTTAATAATTCAAAGTTTTACTCTAGTCCCTGAGTCATTGCTCTGCTGTATTTTTCCTTTTTAAAAATAAACAAAGCTCCATAGTCTTAAATGTCTAATTAAGAATTTGGTAGCTGTAGAAATTCACGTTCAGGGTAATCCATATTTCATATTCACACTACAATCGCCTTCTTCATTTCCCCCTTTAATGCCTTGTTTACAGAAGGCAAAGGAAAGAAAGGAAATACATTAACTTCAATGTTATGTAATAAATATTATCAGGAACTACATTATATTATACATCTCAGATGTAGATACATTATTTTCATTTATTTTGAGAAAGTTTTGTTTAAGTGGAAGCAGGTAAATTAGATGACCAATTAGTTGTTTTCTCTCACAGAAATAACTAAAGAGAATTTAAGTGTAAAATGTTAGAATTATTATTAGAGAATACTAGTTCCCCTGAACTGCTGCCTGCAGGGAAGGAGCTAGAGAACCCCATGGTCCTTTTCAACCATCTCTTTTGGCCTGTTTCCAGGTAAAAACAACAACAAAACCTGACTTATTCTTCAAGCATGTCTCAGGGAAAGAAAAACAAAGCAAAAACAGTATTTATTGTTCCCCCCATGGATTTATTTTTTAAATAATTTTCCTTAATTTCTACTTTTCTTCTTTAATTTATGCTTAATTTCTAACGTGAGTTAGGAGCTGGCTGTACAGGGTAGAACTTGTCCTTTGCTTCTTCAACACTGGTGTCTGAGCTATTTCAGTTACTTATAGACCCCTTCTAGAGAATGAGCAAGCAAAGAGAAGTGAAAATAAATCTTTTCTTTTATGCTCGTAGTCTTTATTGTTAAAGAGAAGTATTGGGTTGTCGGAAAAGTCATGACGTATTTTTCTATGTTTTTCATTGCAAAAATGTGTCATGACTTTTCCGAGAACCCAATATTTTATTCTTTAAATTGTCCTTTTAAAGTGCGCAGTTCTGTGAATTTTATACACATGTATAAATTCATGTAACCACCACCCCAGTAAAACTCCCTCAAGCTATCCTTAACCCCAAGGCAACTGATCTGTTCTCCATCACCATAATTTTGATTAAAAGTATTTAATGTACATTTTGATCACATTTCCAGTGGATTTGAATTAATTATGTAGTCTTTATTTCTAGGCAGGCTTGAACTAAATTTATGAAGAGGAATATTCATCCCATTTGACTTATATACTTATTTGTGGAATTCTTCATGGAAATACTGAGCTATATCTAAAGCTTTGAATTTCCTCTGGATACAAGGAAAAAACAGAAGTTTTAGTTAATTCTCTATTGCCCTTATTTATTAGTAGCCAGAAAAGGAAAAACAATCAGATAGATTTGTTTATTGGTACTTCATATTCATTAAAATTTCAAAGAGCAGAGCTTTTTGTTCATTTTTAGTTTAATACTCTGAATAGACTATACACATTCAAATTCAAAAAGTAAAAATATAGGAAATACAATCACTGTTGCAGTGTTTGCATCTTTGCTGAGTCAGAGTATGCATTTCTGTAAAATATTGCCAAATTACCTTCCCAAAAATCTTGTACCAATGTATACTCCCACCAGCTAATATGAGAGTGCCAGTTTTTCCCTTAGTCTTGTCAGCACATTATATTATCGACCTTTGGATTTTAGCCAGTCTGATTGGTAAAATGTGCTCTCTGAATGTGGTTTAAATTTTCTGTTGTGAAGTTGAACCCCTCTTCATGTTTTAAGAACTATGTTTCTCCTTTTCTTCATCTCCTTTCCTCATTTTTCTATTAGCCTGCTGATCTTTTTTATATCAGTTTGAAGAAATTGTGTAGTAGAGAGATTAGCCCATTTCTGTAAGAGTGTTTTCTCAGCTTTTTATCTTTTGCCTTGTTTACGGTGATTTTGATCAAGCTTATTAAGTTGTTTTTGCACTTAAATCAAACTTATCAATCTATTACAGACTCTGTATTTAAAAAAGACCCGTTTCACTCCTAATTTAAAGAATTTTTCCACCTTCTCAATGTGCAGTATTTAGGTATTGGATAGCTCATTCAAATAATGAATTGCAAATATACTTGATTTTTTCAGATATCTTTACCTATTTTTTTATTGAAGCACGAGGGTTATTTTTGAAACAGATTATAAATGTAGGGAGTGTTCATCCTGAATAAAATCTCAAATTGACATATATTAATTGGAATCTTCTTACTCTTGTATTTTTATATTTCAGCCCTGGTACCTGACAGTGTAAAGAAGGAGCTTCTACAAAGAATAAGAACATTCCTTGCTCAGCATGCCAGTCTTTAAGATTGAATTAGATTGTGTTGTTTTGTGGTTTTATTTCTGAAAGTAAAACTTGCCATAAATTAGGAATCGCTTTCCCAAAATAAAATCCTTTTTTGTATGATGGTATACAGTTTTCGGTAATGATGTATACATTGTATTGATTTTTTTCCCTAAATGTGTTATTTTAATAAATATCTCATGAATGAGTTTGAAGTTTCCTTGGATTTTGGAATAAATGGGACTTTATTAACAGTCTCCCAGATCTGTTGAGAGAAAAAGTCAACAAGTAATGTAGTTTAATTATTAAGTATGTGCATATCTCTGCTAACAGCTGAGGAGAAGTAAGCAGCCTCTTCTGATTGTCTAGCTATAGTGTAATTCTCTTTTGAATCCCTATAATATTTTATATAATACATGCCCCATCTTGTACTACAATTGTCTTATTTCTTATTTGTTATAAACTCTTGCGAGTTAGGACTGGGTCTTACTCATCTTTATGTGCCTTCCTTATTCCTTAAAGAATTTACCATCCTATTGGAAGAGAGAACATTTGCAAACTGGCTCCATACCAAGCTCCTCTCACATACTCTTCTCATCTGAACTTTGAAAGCAGAAACTAAATTGCATTCCCACATACTAAGGTCAAGAAAGAACTTAATGGGAAATAACCTCCACCCATAGCTTTACTCTGACATCAAGATTGCCAAACCCAGTGGACTCTTGGCTATACTTATGTGACATCTGCTGGAAAATGAGAATGGTGACCATCCTGCCACTTGGAACTTTCCTCCCACTCCTCACATTGCTCATTCCTACAACTGGAAGTTCCTTCCGTTTCTTGTGGAGTACCTTTGCTGTATGAGACTTGAAATAATGGCGTTTCTTAAGGCTCCCTCCTGGGCCCTCTGCCTGACTAATGATATACTTTTCCTGGGCAAATCCCAGGAAATTTGGGTCGGACCATGGCTTCAAATGCTAACACGTTAATAAATGGTAAATTGCATCACCAAACCTGACTTCAACCCATCTGCCACACCCATATACCCACCTGCTATGGATCAGCTGCCTGGGATGTTCCATGGATACCTCACAGTGACCATACCTAAGATAGTGATTTTTTTTTCCTCTAGTAATTACCCTTACAGTATTCCTTATCGCTGTGAGTGGTACCTCCCAGACATACAGACTACCCAAAAAGCCTGTTAAAATACTGATTCAGAAGGTAAGAGTTGTGGCACAAGATTCTGTATTTCTGACAAGCTCCCACACAATGCTCATGCTGCTGTGCTGATCGAGGTTGCAAAGTTGTGAATTGTCCACACCCTGCCCTGTTAACTGCCTTAGTTCACGCCCAGGTTAGTGCAGTAGGCTCCTATTTCCTTGTTTAGTTCCATGCTTCCTCCAGTATCTTCCACACTAGTGCCTAAGTGACCGTACTAAAATTTAAGCCTGGTTATTTTATTCCCCTCCTTGAAACTCAAAGGCTCTTCCTGGTTTGCAGTGTCAGATTCAAGCTCAGCCATAGCACCCAGGCCCTCTTCATCTGACGTTTACGTATTTTTCTAGTTAAGTCCAAAGAGTCCCTAAAAGTACCAAGTTTCATCCCTAAATACCTTTGAAAATCCATCAAGTTAGGAAGCCCTTCTAATCTCATTCCTACGTGGCCTTCAAAATTCTGCTTGAGTTATTTGGACATTCCTATTTGATTTAGATTCCCCATCACTTTTTTTTATAAGAAGCAGTGCATAATTTCAATACAGTAGGTCTAGATTCTAGAACTTCTGTATGCATCTCCTGGAGGGGAGGAAACATGAGTTGTTTTTTTGTTTTTCCTTTGTATGATATTTGTGAGTGAATGGACAAAATAATGAATAAGTAAACCAGTCAGTGGACAGGGGAGCACAAAAGAAGCTAACAATACAATGGGCGTATTTGAGAAAAGGTTTCACATTTTTGGTTCATGCTTCAGAGATAAACCATTTCACCTTTCTGATGAATTTATATTTTAAGTAATCTGAACCAACTGGACTCTGTAAAATTTTGAACCTAAGACATGCACAAACAAGCACAAAACCAAAAGTGTTTTGTTTCACTGCATCTCTTAAGTGATAGTTATAGTCATCATCCCGCTACCCATTATCATAGTACATAGGAAACGTTAAAAACAAC
>NW_017732142.1:308441-311597 GCF_001890085.2 Hipposideros armiger | reverse complement strand
CTACTCAGTTCTACCATTAATGACTTCATTAGTCACTTCAATGTTCTATGTGACGGTTGCCTATCAACGACACATCTCCCATCTGCTAGGGATGCTGGGAGGATAATAAAGTATGAGAATGATGGACACTTCTCTTAGGAGGTGTGACACAAAGTCAAAGTTATGGTCAAAGGACTTTATAAGTCCTTATATATATGCTGTACTTTTCTCCTAGCAATGGTATTCATAAAATAATTTTGTTTATGGGATCTATTTCCCACATTCTACCCCACCCATAAAACACTGGGCTTTCAGAAGACATGGTGAGAAAGCACAGATGTATTGTCTAACCAGCTGCATCTCCCATGTGTCTTATACAATTTTATCACTTTATAGAGACTTTGCAGAGACCTCCAGTCAACAACGCCTTTGTGACTATCCATCACTCCCCTCACGTTCTCACTTCCCTCCTTACCCATTTAGATTTGATGGTTTATGATTAGAACTCCCTTACAAATTACCAGCAACTCCTCTCTCCGTTTTTCTCCAGTAACATATATTCCTGCTTAAATCTAACTGCCCTGAGAGCTTACTCTCGGCATGCACCTGATCGCCTAAACTTTGTTTAAGAAAATTACAGAACACTTTGATAAGTCCCATTCTAAAATAGCAACTCCGATATTCTGAAAAACAATTGGCATGGACTTATCAAAAGTGCTAATGTCATGAAAGACTAAAAACAAAAAGGGAAAAAAGGGAAGAAATGAAGGTTGAGAACTGTCTAGGTTAAAAAAGAATAGAGACATTAGTATCTAAAGCAATGTGTCATTCTAGATAAATAGACAAAACACAACTATTAAGATTATTAGGACAACTGGAAGTTTTAAACATGGGCTATAGTATCAAGTGTTTTTAAATTTCCTGAGTGTTACCTTTGTACTCAAGAAGAATGACCTTGTTCCATGTTGAAGTATTTAGGGGTAAAGTGTCAC
Organism: Hipposideros armiger; assembly: GCF_001890085.2. NCBI lineage: Eukaryota > Metazoa > Chordata > Mammalia > Chiroptera > Hipposideridae > Hipposideros > Hipposideros armiger. The sequence continues at coordinate 310,626 of NW_017732142.1, read as the reverse complement.
ATTGTAACTAACTCAAATGGTTACAACATAAAAAAAGTATATATACTTAATATAGAGAGAGAGGGAAAAAATGTGATCTAAGGGAACGGTATATAGATACTTGTTGCAAAAAGGTTTGACATTTTTCAAAATAAATTTTTTAAAAGGAGTAATGGTCACAAATTTCAAATGAACACTTTTTTTTTTTTAAAGATTTTTATTGGGTAATTGTGGGGATGGGAANCAAGCACAAAACCAAAAGTGTTTTGTTTCACTGCATCTCTTAAGTGATAGTTATAGTCATCATCCTGCTACCCATTATCATAGTACATAGGAAACGTTAAAAACAACGGGTAGTTCTTATTTCATAGTACTGTATATAAAAGCAAACCAAAAATTGCTCATAGAGATACTATTTTAATAGTTCAAGGCAATGGGAAAATGAAAAATTATAAAAATATTTTGAAATAGAACCAGAAGTAGTTGAAAGTACTTTATAGTAATACAAAATACTAGAGCATAGCTTTAAAATGATAGTGCTGAGAACTAGCCCAACCACCTCTAGGTTTTTTTTACACCTTAAGAATGTCTTGTGGTTTGCATCTAGAACTATTGATATCTTTCTAAATAAACCAACTTTGTGACTATCTTGACTCACATTGATTTATGTTGACTAAGAATACATTCTTTAAAAGTCATGCACCCTTTTATTCTCAGTGTTAGAAATTTGATAGGCGATTACTGTTACAATGACGGCACTGGGTGAGTAAAATACTAATTAGGATTACTATAAGCTTCTCTTGTATAGGATTAAAGAAGATCCAATTAAATTATTTAGGCAATCACTTTGCTTTGGCATTGCAAGTGTATCATTTGGTTGAACAGTGCCAAGCCAGAGCCTGGGTGATGCTGGGGACTGGTAATTGGATATGGGACTTTTCATAACTTGATAAAGGGCTCCATCCAACTCAAGAGAGTTGTGACAGCTGCTCAGTAGCGGATGTTGGAAATGATCCAATGTGTGCGTATGCGTTTTAACCCTTCTTGTAAATCGCTATCTCAAGTTACTCAGCGACTTCACAAAACCCCTTATATTTACCATTAGAACCACACAAAAGTCACTGGATGGATGAAAACTAACAGGTGCAATCAGACAATTCAATTTCTAGTCTCATCTATGATACTGAATTATCAGGTAAGACTGACTCTTCTGCCTCAGTTTCTTCATCTGCATAATAGATCTGATAATGCTGATAACCAGAAAAAGCAATATGGATTATGTTACTCCTAGGAAGAACTCTAGAAATATATATTTACTATGTGTCTTCAAGATTTCTATAGATATATGAGTTACACTGGTGTGGGAAATAGCTGTCTTTATTTTTCAGGAATTTCTAGATAATATTAACTACCATAAGAATTCCTACAAGAATAAAGATGACCAACATAACCTAACTGGACTAGAATAAATATCACTATAATAGCACGTAGCAGGGAGGACTGTAGTTTTTGACCTGTAGTCATTTTTACCCTCATTCTCTTGTGAACTCTATGCCATGGACTGTCATGGAGGCATTTATCTTGATCCTATTGATATTTTTTACTCATTTGTCTGTGATCCTAAGTGCCTAACAAAATTCTTTTTTTTTACAAAATTCTTGACAAATTCTTTTAAATGAATCCGTAAATAAATGACAGGAAATAAATAGGGAAAAAAATTTGGCATGTGCCTGTTTGACTTCTAATTATATTTGGTTATTCTGCTTGTCAGCCACCAGGTGGCACTTGAAGCCTGTATTTTGGTTCTCCCTGAGGCTGTATCTGAAACGTGTTCCAGTCTCAACAGGCCCAATTCCAGTTTGGACCAGGCAGCTTTTTCAAGATGAAAGTGTTATTGAATTAAAACGTAATTGTGAGGACCTCAGTACGAGCTGCTGGTATAAGCCAAGATGAAACTATAGTGAGATGCAGAAACTGTTTTACTGGGACTCTCTTCCGAAGGCAATTCACTGATGCAGAGAGCAAGTCGATTTAAATAGCATATTCCATGACTGAAATAGTTCTTTTTCTGTTACTTTACAAAACAAACAAACAAACAAACAAAAACAACAAGCAGAGTAAATTCTTAATAAAAAGTGAAAGAAAATAATTTCCAGTAGCTATTTCCCTCTCATCACGCTCCTTTCTCATACATAGCCTTTTTAAA
>NW_017732142.1:304960-306066 GCF_001890085.2 Hipposideros armiger | reverse complement strand
TTTCTCTATCCCATTCAAAGCAAGGTCGGCTTCTTACTTAAGTGGACTATAGGTACTGTCTCCACTTCTTCACCTCCTACTCACTCAATTTGGGCTTATGAAAATTACATTCCACACAAGCTATTCATGTCAAGGTCAAGAGAAATTACTACGTTCATCAACCCCCTGGGCAGCATTGCTAACAAAAGACTGACCACTCTCCTTCCTCAGACACATCCTTCCCTTGATTTCCATACTACAAAGCTGTCCTACCTTTCCCCTAACTCATGACTGCTGTCTCCGCCTTCTTCTTCTTTCTTTTTTATTAAAATTTATTAGGGTGACAATGGTTAGTAATATTACATAGGTTTCAGGTGTACAATTCTGTAGTACATCTTCTATATATCACATCGTGTGCTCACCACCCAGAGTCAGTTCTCCTTCCATCGCCATATATTTGACCCCCTTTACCCTCTTCTACTATCTGACTTCTCTTCTGCTAGACCTCTAACTGTTGGAGTTCCTCAAACCCTGATCACCCAACCTAGTTTCTTCTCTTTCTGCTCTCTCTCCCCCTAACTCAGGGTTATTACCAGTTGTTGTGTGACTTTGACAGTCAGGTGAAGCCTATGAACTCATTCTCAGAGTAACATATTTAAATGCATGAAATAAAATTCTTAGAATTACATGGGAAGCTCTAGTAAAATATAATTATAGAAACTTTTCAAAGTGATATTCAGCTTCAGTAACACAAAATTAAGGCAGTGCATTTCAAACATAGGTAAGCTTAAAATCATCTTATTATTTTAAAATATCAGTGTAAAGTCTTATTTAAGTTATTTCTAAACTTGTATAAGACATTAAATTGTGGGGTGGTGCTCAATAGGACAGCACATGTATCATATAAATGAAATTATATGTAGGAAATGCTATCAATTTCAAATTTTTGTTATAAGTATTAAAAATCTTGATTAGTTAAGATATATATACATATATATATATAAATATATATATAGTAATACCTTGGTTTGTGAGCATAATTCATTCCAGAAACAAACCACTCATATTGCAAGACATTGCTTGTTTACCAAGTTAAAATGTATTAGAAATGTTTGCTCATCTTGCAG
>NW_017732142.1:166131-304815 GCF_001890085.2 Hipposideros armiger | reverse complement strand
AATGTATACACATTTTAAGATAACATCTCTTAAAATGTGTATACATATTTTTGGCACCCCTTGGTATATATATTTTACCATTTTAATTCAAGATGTTCCAAATTTGGAATTTCTTTTGTTTCAGAAAAATTGAAGCAACTGCCTTAATTCAAACAAGCACTTAAGTCTTATTCTCTGGGAAAACCAGTAAGCTATTTGATTAAGATGTATGTCATATTCTTGTCCTCTTTCTTGATAATTGTTTAAATGCAATGATTCAGAAGAATTATCAGAGGATAATACTGATAATTTTTATGGTTGTTAGCAAAGCTTCTTCCAGGATTGTAAAAACAGTATTAATTCCTAGTGCATGTCTGTGTAAAAAAAACCAAAAAGTGATAATATCATGAGGTGCTTCCTTTCCTGTTGAAGTAGCAATACCAGATATATTACCAGGAATTGCTGGGACCAATCATGTAAAGAGTGTAATGCTTTTTTTTCCAATTAAAGTTTTATTTGGAAAAATAATTTAAAAAAAACAGAGCAATAGACAACTCGTCATCATTTCCAATATGTCAAGAAGTTTCCGAAAGAAACTCACAAAATAGGAATTCTTCTTCCAGGCACATACTCAAGGGGGATGGTGAGGTTGTCAATTCCTCCACTGCTTGTTTCAAAATGTTAAAATATTTTGATAGTTCTACAATGTATCAAAAACATTTGACCTGAGAACCTCTCCTAGATCATCTGTTGGTTCACAACCTTGGGAGTTTCCCAGGTGAAACCTGAAACAGGCTCCCCATAGCCAGGGGGCAAGGTGGCAGGTTTAATAAACACGGGAAGTTACACATGAGGCCCATCTCGACTGATTGCAAGATTTCCACACCCACCTAGAAGAATCTTCAAAGTTTCTATAGAGGCCTTAACTGCGCTCAGTCACATATTCAGGGCAATAAAACAGCAGCTGGGTATTTCTCTGAAAACATAGTTTGGATCGTGTCACATTTCAGCTCAGTATTCTGCATTGGAATCCCACCTCCCTCAGAGCCAAATCTATGCTCCTCTGTGATCTTTCCCTCCTCCCATTACTTCTCTGACTTGGTATCTTCTACCACCCTGTTTTGTACCCTTCACTGGGGCCACGGTGGCTCCTCTGCTCGTTACACACCTGGCACACTCCCTCCTTGTGGCATTGGCACTCATTTTTCCAGGTGCCCAGAGTGTGCTTCTAAAGACTCATTTCAGACCCTCAGACCTTTACTCAAAATTCACCGCTCCAGGACAGCTTTCTGGTCATCCCATCAAAAATGTCATCACACTCCACACACACACACACACACACACACACACACACACACACACACACACACACACACACTCTTCTTCCCTGATTTATTTTTCTCTTTCTAGCATGGATTACTTTCTGACGTACTAGATAGTTTACTCATTTATCTTGTATATTGTCTATCTTCCCTAAGAATGTAAGTTCCATGAGGATAGGGATTATAAAAAAAATTACGGCCATATTCTTAATGCCTAAGATACTAAATATTTGATGAAGGCAGACTTGTTGCGTAGGTACCTCGTTTTGCTCACCATCTCTCTCACAATTAAGGTCTAGATTCAAAATCAGGCTCTAGCACGCAGCTCATTTTCCCAGTTAAGTGAGTTCCTTATTCTTTCTAGGCTGCAAGAGTTCCTACTAAGGCCTTATCACTACACTTGATCTTAGCCAAAAGGCCCTGAAGGGATCCTACTAACTCCGTATCACTTTCCTATTGCTTTTAAATCAAGGGATCAACTAGTTTACAATCTGTTTTTTCATCAGAGAGGCAGGAAGAACCAGCTACATAATTGTGAGAACCAGAGCAAAATGAAAACAGGGATTCACTCATGCAAAAAGTATGAAGGATTTCAAAATGGTCACAGGAGAGCATTAAGAAAAGCATGGGATCCTAGGAGACTGCACAGGTCACATGCCCATGATGCTGGTGGCCCTACAGGGAAGGTTTTGTTAGAGCTAAATTTTTAAAAAATTTACAGAGGAAGCACGGGGTTTAGTGATCAGGATTCTCCTTTCATGTTTCCCCATGTCCGTGTTCCATGATGGGTATGAATTGCAAAGGTTTAAAGATTCTAAAGGTGATTACACTTTAAATCGTTAGTTATATAAATTACATAACCCCTTTTTCTGGTTCCAAGTTGACCTTTTGGTTATATAAATTTCCATCTAGTTATAATTACTTATTGTTACATTGTCCCATACATTTATGTTAACAATTCAAGATTAAATATCTCACTGGTGTGATCTCTTTCAGAAAATTGATACATTGTATAAATAAGCACTATTTAGAGAGTTGAGTGAAAATCTACATATGCAAATTATAGTTTTGGCTCTATAAGAAATTTAGGTATTATAAGACAGGAAAGTGAGCTAATTTGCTGAAATATCAACTTTCCTGAAGATAATTAGCCAAATGATCAATTTGCCAAATTTGCCAAATTAAATGACTATACAGTAAGTCCCCGACTTACCAATGAGTTCTGTTCCAGGAGAACATTCTTAAGTCAGATTCATTTGTAAGTCCGACAAAGTGAGTCTTTGCACTTCCTAACAGTCCCCTCCACATCACCACTGCTTTTCCTCTTGCTTCCGGACATCCTGCGCTCTGATTGAGCACTGTACTACTGTACACTATCTCACTGTACAGTAAGCACACAGCAGCACAACTGGGACAATGTCCGGCAGACACGTGCGCTACTTCCGCAATTTGTTCGCATCTACGAATGTTCGCAATGGAAGGTCAGTTCATATCTGTGAAAGTTTACAACTCGAATGTTTGTAAGTCAGGGACTTACTGTAATATAACAGAAATATTTAGAAGTTTATAGGATTGTTTGATATTGGCTACTAATAATGAAGTATATAGAAAAATGATACACACATTTTTAATATTAAGTAGCACATATTATATATGTATGCATATTATGTACATATATACATTTATGTATGTATATGTGTGTGTATTTATGTGTATGTACACATATATTCTTATACATACTTGCATATATAGTTAACTTGTTATAAGAAGACTATGTATAGAGAAAGTAAAGATATCTGGAAGGGACTATTATAATGGATCATGTGATTAGCACAAGTTAAATACAAAGGTGAAATAGGACACAATAGGAGTAACCGCATTATATATTAAATATTGTATGTTATTTGCTGGTTGAGACACTGTGAATGTGGTGAAAGAACCTTAAAAATTTGGCAAAATCAACATAAAAACAGAAATCAACATAAAAAGGTTCCCAATCACTTTATTGATATATCCAAAACTTAGAACAGTTTCCTCTGTGTTATAAGCAATATGGGTTTTTTTTTCAACAGGAAAGTCTTGTTATCTCAATGGTTTCTCATTAGAAAGCAAACTTGAGTGTATGATATGGAACAAGATGTTTCACCTTCTTCTCCTTTCTTTCATAATGCTTTTGAATGACATTTTCTACTTTTTTACACTGGAGCACTTTTAATATTCTTTCTAGTATCATTTAGCCTATTCTTCACACTCCATTTTAATTTATAAATTCAAAAGAATCTGAAAAAAATCAGAATTTTGTATTAAATTGCATTTAAATTACTTTTTAGTAAAATCATCCAAAATTTAATTTAGGTTAACTTAATCTAATCTTAATTGGAAAGCATCAGCTTTAAATTAAAATTAGCCCAACAGTTCCACATAAAATTTCCCACATTAAATTTTACTTTGATTATTGACATTGAAATATACACTTTACACATGTCATAGCAAATAAGCAAAAGTTATTATTTCTGTTGATACTTGATAAATTATTCTTGGTAAATTATTGGTAACATTGCTAAATATTGTTATACAACATTACAGTCTTTACATTTAGTAAATTTGACACATAATTGACAAATTGGTATTCAACTGGCTGATTTTCTTCTAATTGGCTTGCTTCCAGATAGAGGAGTGAATAGAACCTGCAAGGAATGCCAATTTTCAGGAAGAGATGGAAGAGAAAAATATGAGATAGAAGTGATTGGAGAGGTAGGAAGAAACCCAAGACCGTTCAGAGGAATGGAATTTCAAGAAAGAAGTTACCAGTGTCACGTGCTACAGAGAGTTGCAAGGGAAGGAAGCAACGTCAAGTGGTACCCTTGCAGGCACTGTTTTCAGTGGAGTGGTGATGCTGGAAGTCAGTTTGTAAAAAGTTATTAGAGGAATATGATCAACCAAATCTAACAAAATTATTTTCTTAACCCCAATGAGACAGCGATAAACTCCCAATTTTATTAAAATGTAAGGACCTAATTTTATTTACTTATTTTGGAGTTCTCTCTTCATTTCTTCCGGCTTACTTCCCGGCTCGAGTTGTCAGATTTAATATATAAAAATACAGGATGCTGAGCTAAATTGGAATTCCAGATAAACAATGAATACATTTTTAGTGTAAGTAGAATATGTCCTAAACTTTGCAAACCCTCACTAGAAGTCTGTTCAATTGCAGGCAGTGGAGGGGATGAGAGTACCGACTCTGGACTCACTCGGCTTGAGCCCTCACTCCACACTTAGAGGTATGGCCTTGGGAAAGTTACTAAACCTTCTGTGCCTCAATGGAGATAATAATAGCAATAACAATAGTAATAATAATAGTCGCTGGAGATCATTGTGAGTTGAAGTCTGAAGCAGTAGGTATGATGTTTGGGACATGCTGAGAGATCAGTAACGACTCATTTGATTGTCAAAAGAATAGAATGAACTTATTTGAATATGATGGGGAAAAAACGTGTGAAGTTTGTGTATTAAGTGGACTTTTAGGCCCAACTGGAGATGATTAATAACCATGTCAGAGGGGCAATGAAAATATGCAGGTCCAGACTTAAAAGAAAAAGAAATTTTTTTAAAAAAAGGAAATGGGAAAAAAAGCGGGATTGACGGAAAACTTGTCCATTGATCTCTCTTGCCCGAAGGAGTGGAATGGACCCTTACACCTGTGCGGACAGCCTTGGAAAGTTGGAATCCAGGTCTGAGTGTGGAGGTTTGATAAATGCAAACTGGCTCCAGACCGGTTCGTTTCTCCAGTGAAGGGGTGTGACACGATCTGTGTGCAAATCCCAGAGTGCCGCCCGATAGCAGGGGGGCGGGGCGGCCTCGCGCGCGTGGGACGAACCCGGCGCGCCAGCGGGTGGAGGTCCGGCATCCGATCGCAGGCGCTGGCTGCGGCTGCGGGCGAGCAGCGGGCTGGACTCTGCGGAGCTCGAGTCGCGATGGGACACTTGTGGCTCTTGGGGATCTGCAGCCTCTGGGGGCTGCTCCTGTGTGCCGCGGAACCCCGCACAGGTAACCCATTCGGGGAGGCAGGGAGGCAGGGAGGCACGCAGGAGAAGTCTATATAGACACAGTCCCTGCTCCTGGGGTCCTGGGAGAGGCAGGACCACCTGGCACCAGCCCTGGGCCAAAGATGTGGGTGCTGCTGTATGGTGAGGCTAGAATCTAGGGACCTGGAAGGTAGAGACAGGGGTTATGGAATCTCACCTCCTCTCCCCCAAGCGACTGCTGAAAAAAAAGACTAAAACTTGATTTGTTTGGCCTGGGGTGTGTGTCTTGGGGAGTGTGGGGGTGGGAAACGCAAGCCCAGCCCCTCCTCTTCCTCCCTCTTCTTGGGTCCCTTTGCCCCACTGAAGAAAGGTCTCCCAGTAGGAGAAATGGGTCTTTGTGGCGGGTGTCAGTCACTTCCAAGGCCAGCTGCCCTGTGCTTTCAAAGTAATACCCAGGAGAGGGCTGGGAAGAAACTGATAAGATAAGAAATTGGAGTTGTCTGTGGAGATAACAGGAGGATGAACCTGAGATAGGTGAGGAGCAGCACAATCTTGGAGATAGGACCCAGCTGGAGTTTCCTCCTCTTGGCTGTGGGCTGCTGGATGTTATAAAGGTGCCTGAAGCAGGAACAGCCTTGGCGCTCTTGGCAAAGACAGGCCTGAAGCACAGAGGTATTGGGCCCCGGGGGAGGGAGTAGTCTTCTTTATGTTGGAGAGCTTTTGCTGTTATAGGTGGAGTAGCTACCCACCTTTTCTCAGGCAGGAATGAACGATGTCATCATAGTTCCTTTCATCTTTCTCATAATTCCTTTCATCTTTCTCATAATTCCATGTCAAAGAATTGGTGATTTCTCCGGCTTTTCTTTGTGCCCCCCACTTAAGTTTTTCCACCTGCTCTTGAGAATTTGTAACTGGATTGAATAATTACCAGATCTGTACAATTTAAGCAGCAAATAAACCCTACTGGCCATTGTGTATCAATCTTTGAGTTGTTTTAAAGCATTGCTTACAGTTCTCCTAAGAGGCCACTCACTCATCCCTGTGCTTGCAGACACTCCCCCCGCCCTGTCTACAACTCTTGTCTTTCCCATAATTGGTCCAGTTTAGCTAATTCATATTTGCCTTCCAAGATGCAGCAGGGACACCGCTTCTTTCAATACACTGGTATGACCCAAGAGTTATGGATGAAATGTCCCTTCTGAGTCACCCATGGCCCCTGTGCTTTCTTCGGTCACTCTGCATTGTCTAAGCTAAACTCCTGGAAAGTTGGAACTGTTATACATTTTTATATCCTCAGGAACCTAACACCATTTGTCGAAATGAACCAGTGACCTTTGATTTAGAACTCACTAGCATCAGGAGACTAGCAAGATCCCAGAAATCATCTTTCCTGAAGTCTTACTCTGTTACAGAAAGCAAGTTCTTCTTAGAACACAACACTCCTCTTTGTACCTGGACCAGTCTTTCAAAAGTCTACTAGCCTTGCAGTCCCTATGTGCTTGTATAATGACCTATTTCTCCACAAAGCTGTTTCTCCAGCCCTGTCTGCTGCTGCCCGGGCTGCTAACTGTAGTTATGGAACTGCAGTTAAAAGAGCACTCCATGAATTTAAGGGCTTAATAAATGTTCGATAATATGATAGGTAAAAATTATGAACATGATCATGTATTATTCCTGCTCTTTGTAGCACCTAAAGATAATGCTTTGCATAAAGCCCGTGAGTATTAACTATGCTAGTGACTTAACTCCCTGTCAAGTCGTTGGTGAGCAATAGAGCCAAACATAAAACATTGGTATGTTTACTTTCAGTGCTATAATCTTCACAATATTTTTCTAACAACTTTGTAATATGTGGTATGAAATTTGATGCTTGAAATGAAGTACTTGATGATTTTACCTGTACTATACTTTGATATCTTTCAGATGGCTCTAAAATAATTCCTAAAGTCACAGAAATCATACCTAAATATGGCAGCATCAATGGAGCAACGAGACTGACTATCAAAGGAGAAGGTATGGTTGCCTTTTTCTTTCTTACAAAGGTTGAGGTATTTTAAAGACGTTTTCACATTTAGAGACTTATGGTTTAACAACAACAAAAAATCACTGGAGTTATGTCTCCACTTGGCCAGAGAAGTAAAACTCTATCCCCTGTGACAGCTGATGAAATCGCCAAAAGTCTCTATCCACATGATCATCTGAATGTGTGTTATAATTACTTGCTTAACTCCTAGATCTGGATTTTAATGACTGAACTGAAAGAAACACCTTTAACTAGACTCTGCAATTATTTGTTTTGTTCTTCATGGGTCTAATAATATTTAATTTATTTTTATATCAAATAAAGCATTTTGGGAGCTTGGGGGTAGAATGTTTGTAAGAGAGGATGATAGGAAATAGAATGGTAATGAAAGGAGAAAGACCTTTGACAGTAAAACTTTGGGCTCTTTCTGCCACCCAATCCTTATCAAAGACTTCATCAAAACATTGGTTATGTATGACTCTTTCTTCTTGCCTGGCCTTGGAATGAAAACATAGTAGGCAATCAGTGAATACATTTAATGAGCAACTGTTCCCACAATTAACTAGAGATATGTGGTTCTTTTAGCCATGAGGCTTTTGCAATCTAAATGATTGTAGTATTCAGGTACTTACAATTTTTGAAGGAGACGAAAGAAACATTTAAAAAGAATATTAACAAAAGCTATTATTTAGTCCATAATAAGAATAGAAATGAGAAGTTTTAGGAGTCGGAGAATTGACCAAGCAAGATATTTACTTCTGTTATATATTACTGAAATGTCTTTCAACGCTTCTAAGTACTATTTCTGCAGAATTCAATCTCTCAATGGTATACTTAGAATGGTTTATGTCTCTACATTAAAACATATGGTTTGGATTGAAGTGTTGTTTTTTAGAGTTAAACACCTGGAGACAGTGTATTTGTTAAAGACTATGTTTTAAAATGTCTTTATCCATAGTTCCTTTATATTGTAAATTACTGTTAAAATAAGGTACTTGAAAGCTATTAGGTTTTTTTGTGGTTTTTTAAAAGATTTTTATTGGGGAATTGGGGGGATGGGAACAGCGCTGGGGAGTTGGGGGAAGGGGAACAGACAAGTTGCTGTCGTTTTGTTCTTCAGTCTAGTTGTGGAGGACTTTGCTTCATTGGCCCAAGTTGGCACCATCATTGCGCTCTTCCCGGGCGAGGCAGATCGGTCGCCAGCTTCTGGAGGCCGCTCACTGCGGTTGCTGGCCGCTCACGCTGGCTGCTGGCTACACACGGTAGTCCATGGCAACCCACTGCAGCAGGGGCTGCAGCCTACGCCGTCGCCGGTGACTCACAGCAGCCCAGCTCCAGGTTGAGCTGTTGTTCAGCATCTTAGCTGTAGAGGGCAGTGTCACTGGCCCTCACATGTGGGATCCGAACCGGGGTCCTCTGGCGTCCCAAGCCAGTTCTTAACCATCACGCCACTCGGCCAGCCCGAAAGCTATTAGGTTTTTAACAGAGATGTACATGCCATGAAAGAAGTGCCCAGCTTAAAACAAAACAAAACAAAATACCCAAAATAATAAAACCACCTGGCTGTTTCCTTCTGCCTTGAGATCTGAACTTTTTCTGATGTAGGAACCATGGCTTGAGATTAAGTACATAGATCCAGATCATCCCTAGTTAGAAATAGGAAAAAAACAAAACAAAACACTATTCTTAAGGCAGTTTGCAAGAACATCCTTGTTAATTTATCACCTTTGCTCTTTTGTGTGCTTTCTAAAGGAAAGTAGGCTCAGGAGTAATACTCTTTACTTAGGAAGCAAGAAGTATCATGGTGAATCTCTAGTTTTACCATCAGCCTCAATTTATAGGTGCTTTTGGCAGAGAATTACAGAATAGTTAAATCCTATTTAATTGCAGATACCTGAATCCCTACCCCCTCCACCTGTCTCCCCTCTCCCTGCTTTAACCGCACTCTGTAGGTGACTAAAAATGTGTTAGCATGTCTTTCTCAGGCTGAGTCTAAACACTGTTTTATGTAGGTTTGGGGGACCCCATCATATATACAGAATACATATAAAAACAGTGAAAATGAATTTGCAAAACACACCAGAGCTCCTATAGCTACAAGAATGTGGTACTTGCACAAAGTTTATTTGGAAGGATTACATTCATATAGTCCATCAGTGCTATCGCTAGCTGATACTCTATGTTTAGAATTGCATGCAGACCCAAGTTACTAATCACACAAGAACACTTTCTAAATGACATTATAAATTCTGGATGATTACTTAAATGTTGGTCCCGTATGACTTTTTTTTAAAAAGATTTTATTGGGGGATTGGGGAGGGGGAACAGCCAAGTTGTTGTCCTTGAATCTTAGTTGTGGAGGGCGCAGCTAGCTCAGCTCCAAGTCCAGTCGCCATCTGGCTGCCCATTGGCAGCTCAGGGCAGCTCAGATCAAGGTGCTGTGTTCTATCTTAGTTTCAGGTGGGCATAGCCACCATCCCATGCGAGAATTGAAATGGCAACCTTGTTAGGAGCATGTGTTCTCACCATTCTGCCACCAGTTGGCAGCTCAGTGGCAGCTCAGCTTGGGCGCAGCTCACTGGCCCATGAGGGAATCGAACCAGCAACCCTGTTGCTCAGGGCTTGTGCTCTTAACCAACTGAGTCACTCAGCTGGCCCCCTTATGACTTTTAACATGTTTTATTTTTGTAAAAGTCATGATGGAAAAGTAAACTATTATAGAAATATTTGACTTAAAAAGTGAGTTCTTTGAAATTTCACACTCTAAAAAGATCTACTTTAAGATTTTGGTGTATCCAAATGACTTTTGGCTATTTCCACATATAATATTGACCTTTACAAGCAAAAATTTGCTACCGCATTACTTTTTTCAAAAGACTATGCTTCAGGAGCCAAAGATATATAATTTTACAATTATGAAGCCCAAGTAAAGTGTTTTGTGAAATGGCAGCATCTTAGAAATACCTGTATTTCCTTCTAAGATGACTAATTTGATGAAGAGTGTTAACATTTTTATAAGTTCTAGAGTGTTTGTAATTTTATTGGTTTTATTACATTATATTGATACCTTGTATCTCTCAATTGACTTCCTTGATATTTATCTTATTTCCCTTTATTAAAAAAAATCAGTAAGATGTAAGGAGTAACATTTTACGTTTGGCTCTTTTTTCTATGTATTTTCATATTACAGTGGCTGGTACATATATTTTTGATCATCTGAAGTGTCAAATCACACAGTTTTTATAATATTATGGAAAGCATTTGTCTTTGGGTCTGGTCTGACTGGCTTTCAAGTCCATCTTTGCCACTTCACACTATGTAACTGGAGGAAGTTACTGCTCTAAGCCTGAGCTTCCTCATCAGTAAAATGGGATAGTAATTCTTACCTGCTAGGGCTACTGTGAATATTGAAATGGATGATGTATCTAAGATACCCATAAATAGTGTATGCTCCATAAACTATAGCTATTTTATTTTTATTATTCGTTTGCATTTATGTTGCAAGTTTAGTTTCATTTTTTAGGAGTTTCTGCCATCTCACTATACCTTTCCTTTCCATTTTTTTTTAATGTTCCAACTTTTAAGTAAGTTTATACACTCTCAACCCTGCTTTTTTTTTAAGTAGAGGAACCAAAACAGGCTGCATTGTACATGGCAGCTGTCATCTTCCATGACAGCAGCACAGGCTGCTTTCAGGAGGCCCTGCTTTTCGGGCCTGGCAACTCTTGTCTCCAGTTTTTCTGCAAAAGAAGAAAAACATCGTCATGTCAGGAATTTCCATCTGAATTCTCAACCTTTTCTGTTTCCAGGGTACACCCAATGCTTCCTGTAATCTTTGTGCTTTGGAATACTTCCAGAGTTATCTTTGTTATGCCCAATTATGTATTTAGATTTATACTGTCATTACGCTTTTTAAAGGTGATTCCCTTGAATTTTGTAAAAATTATACTTTTAAAATAAAATTCTCTTAAAAGGCAATTCCGTTGTGTGTTTTTTAACTCTTTGGAATTAGCTAAAGAATTAGAAATATTTCTATGCTTGTTTTTTAAAGCATAGTATATAATGAAAATATACAAATCTTATTGATTTGGTTTATATTTTCCCATAGGTTTTATTCCTAGGAAATATATATGTGTCTATGTGTATGTGTATGCATGCACGCATGCATGTGTCTATATATATTCATATGTATGTACATATGAGTATGACATTAAACCACCTCCTAAGCTAAAAACATCATCTTTTGTTGGTATTATTTTTTTAGAATTGTGTTTGTCTTAGGAATGCTGAAACACATTGCATTACCATATCTGGATGTGACATGTACTTAACAGGAAAGTGATACATATTATCACATCCTGAGCACACAACAAGTAAAACTTTCCAAACTTTAGTTAGTTGCCAGCAGCCCTTCTGTGTGTTACAAACTCACTGTGAACTCTAAAGATAAGCAGAAACTGGCCAAAGGAACATGTTGGTTTACAAATAGCTTGCTTTTCTGTTTTTTCACATGTCTTCTAACAGTTCCACTTTAGCAGTAACTGCCTTTCTAGATTCAAAACTGCAAATTCAATGCAAATATCTTTCACATGTTAAATTGATGCTTATATTTGTACCTTAGTCTATGCCGGATGAGTCCTGTTTGGTAAACATTTAAGCTTAGAAGAAGAAAACGGTGTTTATTAAAATCCCAACCTTTGTTGAGTTTCTGCTTACTTTTTCTGCATGTAAAGGATAGGAGAGGAGCTAAGAATATAGGGTGTGGAGGAAGTTACGTTGTAATGTGCATTTTAAAATACTTTTGTCCTCTGAATATCAGACATATGTCTGCTTGGCATCTACAACCAGGGTCCGAATCCTTGCCATCCACTATTAGTTCTATTTTTTAAAAGGGATATTAATACTGAACCTAAAACTCAAGTTTTTTTGTTTGATTAATAGTAAAAGCAGATATCAACTGAGCTCTTAACATATGAGCCAGGCACCGTGTTAGGCAATATATATGTAAGTCCTCATTTAGTCTTCCTAACAGTCCAATAAGTAGATTATTATGGTCGGTTTTCTAATGAGGAGACGAAGACTGAGAGAGTTTATATGTAAAACTCTAATGCCTAGAGTCATACTGCATGGAAACGCTGGGGCTGGGATTCCAACCTAGAATGTCAGGGTCCCAATGCCCTTTCCTTGGACAGCACTGTCCCCTAACATGTAGCTTTACCGGAGCTGGAGTTTAGGGACTTTGGTACTTGAGGAACGTCTGGCACAGTGAGGACCTCCTTGCAGTCCGACACTAAACCAGGAACTATTCATGTTTTCTAACAGTCCTTTGTAGAACACTAAAAATGTTCAGTAATTTAAAAAGCAGTCACAGCAGACATCTGGCAGCCCCAATTCAGCCACTTCAACTATTAAAGGTTATTTAGTATGAGCACATATTGTAGTAGTGATTGTTTTGTTGAAACATACTTGAAAATTGACAATTTAAGATAAATACCAATTATTTATTTATTTTTAACATTAGTGTTATAAACACATAAGGTTTAAAGAGTTAAATCCACATCTCTGGGTTTATGGTTTATTTTTTTTTCTTTCTTTTTATACTGATTTTGTTTATTACTGTACTGGGGAATGATATGATCTATAGGTAATTAAGTTCTGAAATTTAAAGAGTTTATATATTTACATTAAAGGAAAATTTTTCATAATTTCAAAACTATCATTAGCCATCAATTTGGCTATATTGGTGTTTTAATGTTAAATACTTGTGATATTCAGAGAAAAGTAATATTTTAAAGACACATATTTTTAGAACTCGGAATTTAGGAATTTTAGATTTTGAAGTAATCTGGGCAAAAACTGTTTATTTACTAACTTAACTTTGTTCCAAAAAATACTATGACCCAGACAACATAGATTCATTCTGCATACTTGAATGGTATTAAGTGTCTTTTAAACAGTTTGATTTAAAGAATATTTAATTATAGTGTTTAATCAATAGAATACTACCATTTAATTTCTTTCATAGGTTTCATGTCTTAGGTTTATGTCAAAATTGAATGTTGTTTCAACAATATAAAATACTTTGTGACATAAATACTTAATCCATGTTTACTTCCAAATCTAGTTTTGAATGTTCATATATTTATAGTAAGATTAAAATAATTTTCTGCTGTGTTTCCCATCACCCATTTCTCTGTTTCTATTGGGTCACACCCATCAACATGCAAACAAAGTGTTATATCACCCACCTGAGAAAAGCAAAAGCGTGTCATCAACCTTCTCGTCTTGCTCAACACCCCCCGCCCTTCAGCTCCCACCTGATTGCTCTGCTCTGCTTTACAGTAAAATTCCCCCAAATGGTTAACAATATTTATTCTCTTTACTTCTCATCCTCCATCTTCTCTTGAGCCCATGGCAGACAGTCCTTTATCCATTGCTCATTGATACAGCACCACTACTCCTGCCGCAAGTCTATATTCTCAGAACAGCAGCTAGTGATGCTTGGGAAGTGTAAACTCAAGCCTCCCATCTGTTTCAAAGCCTCCGGTGGTTACCCACTCATAAAAATAATCCAAATGCCCAAATTTTCTCATCTCCTATCCTTCTCCTCACTCATATTTCTCCAACCTAACTTGCTAATTCTTGAATCTACAAACGTGTTCCTATCACAGGGCCTTGGAACATCCTGTTCCTTCTATCTAATATGTACCTGCCATCGCTATTATCATGGCTTACTCCTTCTGAAAACCTTCCTTGATCATGTATGTCACATGCCTCCTGTGTCCCAGGAGCAGGATTGGAAGGTCAGAAACAAGGAAGTCTTGAAAAGAGACACAGGAATGAACTCATGGTAGAGAGCATAGAGCATGCAGAGCTATCTATATGTCTCAAGTTAATTCCCCCAAAAATGCATGCCCACAGGGGAAACAAAAAACCAGGTGGACTGGATCCGGGAGCGTCTCTCCTTGGCCACTTCAGTGCTTGTGAAATGGGCCCAAGAATTGAGGGGTCATGGTGTGATTACTGTGCATGGGCAAACAACAGGGACCCCCTTTTTACCAAGGCTAAGCTACCCACTGCTGTTGCTGAGTACCTGACCTGCCAGTAGCAGAGACCAACACTGAGCTCTCAATAGAGACCATCCTTCCCGAGGTTCACCCGGTCACTTAGTGACTAGTTGCCTGCATCACTCTCCTTCTCTCCTGGGAAGAGCAGAGATTCATTACTGCCGGAACTGGTACCTACTCCACATAATGGGTCTTGCCTTCTCTTCCACGGTGCCTTTGCCAGCTCCATCTTCTGAGAGCCTACGGAGCCGGATATACTGCCTTGAGAGTCCACAAAATAGTGCTTCAGAACGAGGAACACATCTTATAGTAAAAAAACTTGTGATTACAGGCACATGACCATGAAACCTGTGTCACCCTGAAACATATGGCCTAGTAGAATGATGAAGTGGCCTGTGGAAGGGTTGGCTAAGGTCCCAGCCTGGGAACAACATCCTGTGGGATGGGATGCTGTCCTCCATCATGTGGGATACGTGCTGCTCTTTCCCAGTAGATATTAATATCAAAATACTTGAGCCTGGAAACGAAGAGCTATGCCCCCCATCATTACCCCATCATTTTCACTCCCAGTGATACAGATTCAATTTCTGTTCTTTGCAATGTTAGGATCTGCTGTATTTGGAGTCTGAGTTTCCAGTTAGAGAAGGCTTCTACCAAGGGTCCCCACATGGGTTCCATTGAACTAAAACTACCACTACTACCTGATCAGTTTGAATTCATCAAACATAATTAGTAGACAGCTAGAGAGATAATCATTTCTGATGATCATGAAGAGGTAGAGTTGCTTTACCTAGTGCAGATAGGGAGAAGTATGCCTGGAATTCAGGATATTTGTGGAGGCATCTCTTGGCTTCCATGTCCAGTGATAACTGTGCATAAGCAATTATGGCAACCACAACCTAACGTGGGCAAGGCAATGAAGGGCTCAGACCTTTAGGATGAAGGTACTGTCACTGCATTAGCTGAAGTGATGCCAAAGGGTAAAGGAAATCTGCAGTGGGTGATAGAGAGGGGACATGCCATATATTCATTATAGCCTCAGGACCAGTTGTATTAGTGCGGCCTCGAGCCTGTCCCATTAACCCTCTTGTATTAAGCCTTTAGCAGAGCTCTCCGCTGGCCACCACCTTGGAGACTTGATAATGGATTGTACTTAAAATGTAAGGTATGAGAATTTCATGTGGTGCAAGGAATGGACTATGTCACATGCCTTTTATGCTCAGCCTCACATCTTGTTCTCACCTCCTAGCCGCAGCTGGACTTTGACTCAATTTATATTTTCAGCTTCATGCTCCAAGTTCCCACAGCATGTTTGTCTACTGTCCCAGCATTTCTCTAATACTGGGACTTCTTAGAACACTGGATCCCATACAGCATATACCTATGTGCTTCCTGAAAGGACAGGAAAAGTTATTTCCCTCAGTGGGAACCCTCAACAAATGGGGACAGGCGTTGATGAGTAAATGCTTCCTGCCGTTGATTCTTTGATTCTGAGAGGCAGTCTATATTTTCCTTAAGTTACCAGCAAGATGGCGCTCCAGTTGTCCTCACTGGTGCCCAGCTTTGCTTTCTTCAGGTTTTCCTCTCCTTTGTCCCTAAGGGATCACCACCCAAATAAACTTACCTGTTTACAAGGCCTCACCTCAGATTTTGTGTTATGGGAACTTATGATAAAATAGTGTTATGGTGTTTCCTTTTTGTAATTTTTCTGTCCCCTTCGCCTGCTTTTCTCATAGTAGTTGTCCCCACCAGATATAGCATATAACATCTGGTTGTATGTGTGTATGTTATATATAACATATAACATATATAATGTATAATAATATAATATATACACATATACATATATACATACATACATACACCCATATACATATTTATGTATATAAAATATATCATATATAATAAAATATATATAATATATAAAAACAGGTTATATGCCTACCCCTGGCATATAACCTGTTAGATTCCACTGCATTTAACAGCACCTGAAAAATAATAGGTTCTCAGTAATTACTTTTATGAATAAATTAATTAAAATCTAATTTTTTTTATTTCCAAAGAGGATTACAATCATAGGGATAAATGTGAAATAAGTTAACTGCTTACTTCAGTACTATTTCTTATTATTTATTGAGCAATTCAATACTGAATGATAATGGTTAGATCTCTAAAAACAGAATCCATTAAATGAGTGTTTTTTTCCAGGTTTTGCTCAAGCAAACCAGTTTAACTATGGAGCTGATGATGATGAGTTGGGAAACAGTGTACAATTAGTTTCTTCTTTCCGATCAATTTCTTGTGATGTAGAAAAAGACGCAAGTCATTCAACTCAAGTTACATGCTATACTAGGTATGTTTTAAAGTATCTTTAATAATATAATTTTCATCATATCAGAATTACAATTATGCATATTAGTATTATAATAGTTTTATCACTGGCTATTACAATATTTTTCTGATTATCAACTATTTTTTATTTCATGATGTTTAAGCTGTTTTATACCTTTATTATATTCTATTGTAATGCCCCTTTCACATATTGGCGTAGTTAAATATATTTTATATTCTTTCCCAGGTTATTAGAACTATTATCATTATTGATTTCTTTTAGAAGATAAATGGCTACTATTAAATTATAATGATGCTCCTCAAAATATCAAAATTATTCTTTCCTGTCAGGTTTGATTAATTTTGTTCAAAATCTTGACATAGTCATTAAGATTAAAGATAATCATTTTCTATAGTGACATTTCAAGTTCTTTACTATTAGCCCAAATTAATGTTTGTTATTAGCAACTTAGGGGGAAAAATTAATCATTTTAAATTACAACTTTCAATATTGAAACAGGTAGCATATATTCCAGAGGATTTTATCTACATTAGGCTTGTTGGCTGTTTTACAGCAGCAAAAGGGTAAAAGAGATCAAATATATGGTGATGGAAAGAGAACTGACTCTGGGTGGTGAACACACAATGCAAAAGGCAGATGGTGTATTACAGAATTGTACACCTGAAACTTATATAACTTTACTAACAATTGTCACCCCAATAAACTTTAATAAAAAAAATAAAAGAGCAAACTGTTACCTAGAGAGAAACTTGACTAAAACTTTTTTACAAACAAAGCAAGGTGATATGTTACTTTTTTTAAATGATTACTATTACATCTGTTGTTATTGCATTTATTTTTCTTCTCAATAAACACCAATGCACTTAGAATAAGCATTTGCCTGATGTCCATGATGTTAGAAGTTGCAGTACAGAGTTCGGGATGGAGATCATCTTTTCATATTACAGAATGGAATTTAACTGTACCTCTGTTAGAATTTCAGACACCACTTTTTTTTAAATGACATAGTCTGGGGCAGTATTTTTTGTTAATACTGTACATTAAATAAAAGAGTTATTGCATTCCTTACGTGTTCTTCATTTGCCTTCCAGAGCAATGCCGGAAGATGCCTACACTGTTAGAGTCAGTGTGGATGGGGTTCCTGTTACAGAAAATAATACCTGCAAAGGTCACATCCACAGCTGGGCATGCAGCTTCTATGTACGTGGGAGCTCGTCTTTAACTTACGTATATAATTGACTTGCACTTTCTTTTGTGTAAAACTGGGTTTTTATTTTTCAATTTTACACATTGTTATCTATGTCCACACTTAAAAATATGTTAGCATGTAGCTAAGCATAATTTCACCTAGTTTTAATTATTTTCCATAATAATAGTACCTCTTATTTCTGATTTGTTTCCCCCTTCTTTAAATTAATTTTATTAATTGAACTTTTATATTTCCAAATTATTTTCTTGTTCACATGATTTTTTATCTTTCTCCATTTCTGTTCTTAGTTTAACTTCTTCTTTTTCCTATTTTCATCAGAGTCACCTTCATTTTGAATAGAAACCTAACTATTTTTTTCTTTCTCCATTAAGCGTTTCTCTTTTTCTACCACTTTAAAGTGTGAAAGAATAAGTCTGAAGTCATTCATAGCCTTGCATTTCAAAATTTATTTCTTTTCTTGGCAGTCTAAAAAATATCTGTCTTTATAGGTAGAAAGCTGGGCATTTTCCTTTTAGGTTGTCCCTGAATGACAATAAATTATTTAGAATCTACTTGTTTTATTTGTATTATTTTTGTTTCCATTCATCCTTTTCTGCATCACCAATCCTCTATCTCCAAAAACTTCAGTTATTCCTTAAAATGCTGCCCATGTTTCTGCCCTTCTTTGTTTTCTGTAGCACCCTTGTCTTTCTGCAAATAGACTCTTCTTGATCTATTTCTGGTCTTTTTGTTTTCTCCTATATTACTCCTTATCCATGGGGGTGGGGGACAGGATACATTCCAAGAACCCCAGTGGATGCCTGAAACTGCAGATAGTACCCATCCCTTTATCAACTTCTTCAACTCTGCTGGAAATGCGACAACAGCTTCTTTATCAGCAGACTCAGCTGCTCCAGTAATCTTTGTATTTCTTAGTCAAATCCTATTCCTGAATCTGTGTGCCATCCTTTACTTGTAGTAAAGGGCTTGATGTCACTCATTTCAGGGGATCCCTTGCTGAAGTCTTCGTGTAGGCCTAATGCTTTTTGGCACAACATGTTGTTGTCAATCAAAAACAGAACAGGTTTCCTTTTTAATGCCTTTTCCATCTTAACTAAGCACACTGTGACCATAACTTTTGCAGTCGGAGGCGTGACAGAAAACCTAGCAGGAATTTCTTTTTCCTTCTTTACTATGTCATGGATAGAAGATTCGTCCTTATTGTAGATCTTAGCAGCCTCAGCCTACGAGTTTTTTCTTTCCTTACTAAATTGAGAACTTTCACCCTTTCATGTAAAGGATGCACTTTATGGTTTCTCTTTGGCATATCTGAATTGCCAGCTTCATGACTCTTGTACTTTGGTGCCATTTTCTACGTAAAGTAAGGGTTACTTGACCACAAGGACAGGGATACTGAGATAGTCAGTCTGATAACCTAGAGGTGACTAAGTGACTGGTGGGGGGACTCTCGAGTTTTCATCACAATACTTAGAATGGCCCACAATTTAAAAGTTATGAGTTGTTTGTCTCCTGAATTGTCCATGGGTAACTGAATTGAAACTGTGGATAGGAAGGGACTCCTATAAGAGTATTTACTTTTTAAGTGTGAAATTTGATCTGTATATATCTCGGTTACTGAGGACTCTTTATTTTTGCCCGTCAGCTCTGCTTTTCACCTGTTCGGTGTTAATTTTGTTTTTTACATAATAGTGTATTTCCCCTTTGCAGTAATTACTTCTTATTTTGCCTTTTGAAAAGAACTTGGCATATGTTTACCTGAATGATAATAGCCAATAATTAATATGATATTTTCTATGTGCCAGGTGGCAGACTAAGTATTTTATAAATATTAACTCTTGACTCTCACAACAATTCTTTAACTGTATACTATCATTATCTCTATATTATGGACAATAAAACTGAGGCACTGAGAAATTACATACCTACCTAAGGTCATGTAGCTTGGGGTGGCAGTGCTCAAATTTGAATTCGGACAGCCTGACTCCAAAACTGAACTCTTAGTCATGATTCCCTCCTGCCACATATATGTAGGCGACTATCTCTAATAGATATGGATTTGTTTTCTATTTGCTGCCGTACGTAACTACTCAAACTTAGTGGCTTACAACACAACCTCATTACTTTTCTGCTCTGTAGGTGAAAAGTCTGATGTGGGTCTCAATGGGCTAAAATCAAGGTGTTCGGAATCTTCATTCTTTGGTCTCTTCCTTACCTTTTCCATCTTCTGGAGGTTGCCCACATTCCTTGGCTCATGGTCCCGTCCTCTGGTTTCAAAGCCAGAAGTGGAGGTTGAGTCCTTGTCACATTGCATCACTCTGACCTTGCTTCCATTGTCACATCTGTTACTCTGAACTGTTCTCTCTCTCTTCCACTTGCAAGGACCCTGGTAATTACTTGGGCCCACCCAGATAATCCAAAATAATCTCCCTATATTAAGGTCAGCTCATAAGCAACCCTAATTCCATCTGTAACCATCTGCCAGTTAACCTAACATATTCACAGGTTGCAGAGGTTAAGGGCTTGGGCGTCTCTGTGGGGCCATTATTCTGTCTACCACAAAGTACATATTAGAGTTTCTATCACATTGGTGGCCTCCCTGGAATTCTGCTTTCTTCCAGTTCCCATTTGGTGTCACAATTCTTAAAAATTATACCTGCAGTATTCTAGGAAAATTATCACTAAATAGATTACTAAAGCTCACTTTGATGGACTTTTTCCAAGTTTTGCTTCTATGTTTTTGAAATATGCTGATTTTTTCTTTTTGGGCTTAACCCAATGTAGGTTTTCTTTCACTGTATTCCACCAAATTCCTAAAAGTCTTTACCAGAGAGCCATATTACTGTGGTTTGACTTACACTAATAACAAAAGGATGACTGAATTTTAAAAATTCCAAGCTAGAAACATTTTAAAGTGAGAGAGGATTTTTAGGGGTAAGGAAACTATCTTGAATAATCAGAATAATATTTTTAACTTTATTTCTTATATGTAAAAAAGGAATATTTTTACAGTCATATTACGGGTACTGTTTAAATATAAATAATGTATGAAGCAGAAATATTCCATAAAATTAGAAATAAAATAGAGATAAGAGTGCTTATCGAAAGTATTATTTTACAGGCAAAAAGTTTCAAAACCCCAACAATCAGAAGCATCACACCTTTATCAGGAACTCCAGGTCTGTTATATTATAACTGAAATATCTTTTTGGTTTGTGGTAATTAATTTACTTTTTAATGTATAAAATTACTATAATATCTGAAAATTTATAAATAGCATTTTTCTGATTATATAATAACTCCCAATATTTTTTTTAAAAACATGATTCTTAATAGCTGCATCTGAATGTACTATAATGTATTTAACTTTCCTCCTATTGGGCATTTAGCTGCCTTCCAGTGTTCATTATAACTATAATCATACCAGTTTATAATTCCAATAGGAATATGTGAGAATGCCTTGTTCTGTAACTTTGACAATTCCATGTACTATTTTTTTCAAGTTAAATTTATATGGAAAATGCAGTAAGCTTTGAAAATTCCAATTCTTTGATTTATATAATTAAATTTATTTTATATTTACTGACATTTGTATTTTTTCTTTTATAAATTACCTGTTCATCTCCTTGGTTTAATTTAAGGGGAGTCAACTCTACATATTAGATTTTAAGAATTCTTTATATTTTAAGGATATTAACCATTTATATGTCATATATGTAGGAAATATTTTTTAATTTATCATTTGCTTTTAAAGTGATTAATGGTTTTTCTGTCATTTAGACACTTTTAATTTTTATTGTCCAATCTATAGATCTTAACCTTTGTTATTAACCTTCATTTTTATGCTGTTGAAAACTCTACCATCCCAATTATATAAATATTACATAAATTTTCACTTATTTTTCAAGAGTTTTATGGTTTTATTTATTTATACTTAATTTTTATTTCACCTAGAATTGATTTTGTTTTTTTAGTATAAAGTAGGGACTCTTATTTTATTTATTTTTTCCAATTAACTCATCCATGACCCAAGTGATATTTATTGAATATTTCATTCTGTCTTCCATGAAACACCTCTCTAATCTGTTGATACTTATAGATACTTCCATAATACTATGAATATTTATTTATGTTTCATTGTATTTGCTACAACTTTCAGAAGAATTTTAAGTAGTCGTAGGAAACATGAAATATGTGTTTGGATGCTGGTCTCACTGGAAGAACCTCTAATGTGTTGATATTAAGTATGTGGATTTATGGGTAGACAATCTTACACAGAAATTTTGTTTGGTTTTAGGTACGTTAATAACAATCCGAGGCAGAATCTTCACTGATGTCTATGGAAGTAATACTGCACTAAGCTCCAATGGGAAAAATGTTAGGATTTTGAGGTAAATTATTGAAGTGGAAACATATTTTTATAGTAGGAAAACAAATATTTGACCTTTTATATAGACAGGTTTTTATATATAGCATAAATAAAGATTTTGTTTGCTACCATGTAGTTGAGTGTTATAAATGGTTTGTATTATAATTCTTAGATTGGGTTTATGAAATCATCCTTTCCCGTAATGATGCCAAGAAGTAGAAAGTTTAACTTACAGAAAGGGACTCCTTTTTTTCGCTTCACTGTAGCTAATATTACTTCCCTTTAATACAAAGGAATGGATGGAAATTATGTCATGAAATCACAAAATTGCAGTCAGCAGGGACCTCAGAGGTCAGGCTACCCAGCCCTTAATACGCTGGGAACCCTGAAATACTGTATATAAATGTAGAAAAGAATTTCACATACTTACTAATGGGAGGAGAAAAGACCTTAGACCTGCATCCATCTCATTTCTACCCCTTCAATTGTGACACCAGGGCCCCCAAGGCGTTTCATTATGCCTGAATTCCATTAACCCGGGGCAGTGGTCCCAGTCCTGGGCAGGAAGTCAGGAGTCTGAGTGCTCAAGCTGCTTCTGCTTTTCACAAATCTAGTGAGTTCAGTCAAATCTCCAAATTCACACCAGGTACAAATTACAGAGGACATGCAAATGCCTAAAGGACCTAGTGCCTACCAAGGAGCTATTGGTCTAAAAGATCAGATGAGAAAAATTTTTAAATAGTATATGTATTAGGCCAAATAGTGTTGTAGTAACCTAGACAGGCGAACTCAGAGCACTGTGGGAATTACTGGGCTTGGTTAAGAGCAGACGGAGAGCTGAGGGACTGGGTTTGAATTCCTGCTCTATCCCTCACTCATCACAGGCTTGGGCAAGCTACTTAAGTTCCCTGCCTCAGTCTCTTTATCTGTATAGTGGAAGGATATTTACTAACTCATCAAATGCTTGCAAGGATGAAACATAGTAAGTGCCTGTAAATGCACCTAAACTGCTATTTATGTGCAATGAGACAAGAGATGAGAAGGAGAATATGAATCCATAAATCTATAAGGGGTACAGTAATTCACGTTACTTTCTTTACACACATAAATCAATGACCCAATGAAAGGATTCATGTGTAAAATTATATTAAAAAGTTCAAAGTTTTCTGAAAGCAGAGTCCTTATATTTTAAGTTCAGGATTATATCTGGTCTTATTTTGAGTCTGGGATTTGCTGTCACTGAAACTGGGTGGTTTATTATGATGATGAAAAAAATACAATACTAGTCAATAACCTGTAGGCCTCCAATAGCCTTGGGCTCTATCAACCTTAAAGCAATAAGTTGACTTAATCAGCGGCAGAAATGCCAAGACAGATGTTCCCTCTCCAGCCTTACCCTGCCCCTTCCCAGCTTCTATTCCCATGTCAATATCACTGATTCTGTTGGATGTTCGTTTCATCCTGATTACTCTGTGGGGCCTCTGCTATGGACCTGTTTAGTTCCTATGGTATGAACTTATACAAAATTATCTTTTGTATTTAAATTCATTGAACTTCAGATGGACCAGTCCCCATTATCTGTGTCTATGTTTTCTATTCCCATCGTATTTATCACTTACTAACACACTAAATATGTTATGATTATCATGCTTGTTATCAGTCTCCCCCAGTTAGAATGCCAGTCCCACAAGGGCAGGAATCTTTATTTTGTTCATTGATGTGTTTCAGTACCTAGAGCAAAGCCTGCAACATAATAGGTGTTCAATGGATGGTTGTTGAATGAATATGTGATGGGTAATAAATGATTGACAGGGAAAATATAAGGTGGCAGTGAGTTGGTGGGAGGAGAGCATTTTGAAGCAATTTATTAACCATAATTTGATCTTTTCTAATAAAATATTTATACAGAGTTTATATTGGAGGAATGCCTTGTGAGCTCCTGATACCACAATCTGATAATTTGTAAGTAATTCAAATGATTTTTTTTAGAAAAATAAATAGCAGATGTAAACATACTAAGTTTAAATAGTAATTTCTAGCAATATCACATGAATGCTTTATAATACAGTATAAGTTGTAATATTCTATAGTAAATTAAGAAGACTTTATATACTTAGATGTTACCTGACAGCATATCCTCCATTGTCTCCAGGATAGTGTGATATGAATTATTAGAGCATTATGAGAAATACATCTTGAGAAATATCTTTATCAAATAATTATTTCACTTGGTAGTATTTTAACTCTTTAAGAGGAATATCAATAAGGATAGCCAAATTAATTACAAAATATTTAATTGTTCAATGAAGTTTCATTCAAATATCTTCAACCAAAGCTGGGAAATATTTTTATTTTGCAGAAATTTTTGTTGTAGCAATAGCTTCTATCCTGATATATATTCTGCAATTCATAAGATGTTTTTAAGGGAAACACAATATTTTAGTACTTTAGTGTCAATGTAAACTTTGAAATTAACATATATATTTTATTAGGTATGGTCTAAAACTAGATCATCCAAGTGGAGATATGGGATCTATGATTTGTAAGACAACTGGAACTTACATTGGTAAATGTTGATCATCATTTTTCATAATTCTCAGAATTTCCTTGTTTTGTATTATCCTAGACTGCCCCTGCACCCTCATCCCCTTTTCTAAAAATTATCATTTCCTCTTTTCCTTGGCTTTTTTTCGTTTTCATGTAACCATGTAAGAATTACCTTTTTCCTAATGTTTACATTTAAAATAACCTTCTTCAAATTAATTTTTTCCCTTCTTTTGTCATCCAGAAGATTCCATGATATAATTTGGCAGTTTTTTCCTGTAGCCTTAATTTTACTGTTTTTTTTCCCCTTGCTCTATGTACTCCGCATATCTAAACCTTTTAATTCTTTTTTTTTTTTTTTTTAGCTGAGCCACCCTGCCACCTGTTGGCAGCTCAGCTGGGGCTGAAAATCGAACCGCTGTTGCTCAGAGCTCGCATTATTGAGCGAGCTCTTAACCAACTGAGCCACTCAGCCGGCCCTCAACCTTTTAATTCTTGAATTAACTTCACTCCCTTCTGTCTCAGAGCCTTTGCAAGTAAAGCTTCCCATCCTGAGAATTTCAGATAAAATGTCATGTCTTCAGAAAGCCTTCCCTGATCCCCTGCCTTACATTCTCAGTTTACTCTCCTTTTCCGTGATAGCTTTATCGCAATTTGTATGACTACAATCCTTGTGTTTGTGTCATGGCTCTTGACTAACTGTATCCTCCACTAGACAATATGCTCTGTTAAGAAAGGAGCAAACTGTGTGCTCACCCTGAGTCCCTGAACCCCTGACCCAGCTAAATAGCTGTCGAATAGGCAATAGAAATTCAGGGGCAATATGGTGACATATATGTTCTTTTATCAGTCTTCATTCATTATTATATTTTGTCAGGTTTTTTCTAGTTATAACCTTGAAACACCTTATTATGTATATATTAAAATAGTAGATA
The DNA here is from genome assembly GCF_001890085.2 of Hipposideros armiger. NCBI lineage: Eukaryota > Metazoa > Chordata > Mammalia > Chiroptera > Hipposideridae > Hipposideros > Hipposideros armiger. The sequence continues at coordinate 278,991 of NW_017732142.1, read as the reverse complement.
CTTCTTTAAGATAGTTCAGTTGTCATTTCTTTGATTAATATATGTGTATTTACAGTTTTAATTTTAAGTTTTGTTGCTTTTAAATCAGCTTTATAATATATAGTGATTGTTCTCCTGTGTTTGGGAATTTAATTGATTGTGTATTTTAATTAATTCCAGGTCATCACAATGTCAGCTTCATCTTGGATAGTGATTATGGAAGGTAGGTTCTTTTGTAAATAATAATTTTCATAATGGATTCAACTGGGTAAATAAAATAAAACTGTATATTTACTTTGTGCTATAGATTAGAGATTAAAAAAGTAATCACTTTCTTCCCACAAATTAACATTAAAAGTGTCTGTAACTCCCTTTTACTCATAATTTGTGCCTCAGACAAGGCTTTTCAACTGTTGGGAAATCTAGCATTACCTAAAGCAACAAATTAAAAAAACCCTTTGATTGTGATATTGAAGAGTGTTATTTTGTCTTTACCTTTTCTGATTTAATTGTAATTCTTTTTGATAACTAAGTAATTCACTTTTTATTTGAACTAATGTAAAAATAAGTAAACCCCATAGTTGATACTTGATAAAGTTATTCCTTTAAAGTGTCAAGACATACAGAGTTGTGAAAGATAGTAGTTACAGCTTTCAATAGTCCATCTTAGCTCCAATGTTAATAACTTATAGTTACGATTTTTAATAAAAATAGAACTTATTTCCAGGTATCTTACATCCTAATATCAGTAAGAAAGATCATCAGAGGTTTATAGAAATATCAGCATATGCACATCTCAACATGTTGCAAACCTCATATTGTAGATAATAATGATAATGAACATTGAGTGGCAAGCGTGGTACTAAGCACTGTATTTATCTCGTTTAATACTCCCAAAAAAATCTATAAAATTGAGTGTTATCATCCACCCTGTGTTGCATACTGGGAAAAATGAGACTTAGGCAAGTTATATATTGCCCAAGGGTATTCAACCAGTAGGAAGCAGTGCTGGTATGTGAACCCTTGCAGTTTAACTCCAGGGCCTGTGTGTTTCATTCCAGTATTCTGCTATGACTAGTGGAGGGTTTCAGCCACAGAACCTTGTCTTACCACTACTTAACATCCTGACTCAGGATTCTCTGTTGTGGCAGCATCACCCCATTCCTGGGTGCATTTGCAAATGTATGGGGACATTTGTTAGACTGTCATAATAACTAGGGAATGCTAATGGCCTTTCCTGGGCAGGACCATGCAGTGCCAAATCTAAGTGAATTGTTTCGCACAAAATGTCGTAGCATCTCCTATTGAGAAAATGAATCAATTAACAGAAATCTAGATAAGTCACATTATTTAGCCATCTAATCCTAATATAACTGTAGTAGATCAATAATGGGATAAGTATGTTGATTTCTTTGTTGTCTCTGATGAGAGACTGAATGATTAGAACTTTGAAGTAAACGGCAATATTACAATCAAAGATGTTATACCTGGTTATTGGTCATAGACTGCAAGAAAAGGATGGTATTTGTTCCGCGTATGCATGGAACTGCAATTGAATTGGTGAGACCAAATCCATTATCATTGTGTTTAAAGATCATCTAGTTCTAGACATCTAGAGGCAATAGGTTTGTAACAATGTGATGCCTGACCTAGACACATTATTATAGACCAATATAGACTGGACCAAAACCATGAAGAATATTATAATTCAAGGGCAAACTAGAGTGGATGATATGTAAATGGTACTAAGATTTAGCTTGGGGATTTACATGGGGCAAATGAATTAGAGTCCCATGAGTTAACTGTTAATTTTCTGCAAGGACATGACATACATATAACTTGATGAGATAGAACAAAAGGATTTTATTGAAAATATTAGAAAACAATGTTAGACGCAACAATTATTGAATTTTAAATGATTTCTTGAACAATATATGGTTCTTTTATGCTCTCAATGTCATTCTCTTAAGGTGAGAAAAATGAATTCTTACTTCTGAGTCTATATGAAAGGTATTAATTGCCAAATCCATCATATGTCTCTCAGAGAAATAATTATCCAAAAATAGAAGGTTTGAGTGGTCAAGCTTGAATGTGATTGATAAGTATACATAAATCAATCTGCTACATTAACATGCTCCCCAAATTTCAATTTAAAAAGCCAGCCAATTTGCTCACAACATAGGGAAATACTGCATAAAATTGTTGATTCTGTAATCTTAACTTATAATTTCTTTTTTAAACCAAATAGCTGTACTTTTGTGTTGTCTTAGAATTGATACAATTGTGTTTCTATATAAAACAATCTTAGGAATTTAAGATAACTGTTGAAATATGATGTTTACTACTTAAAAGCCTAGTTTTAAGAACATATGACATTTAAAAGTGTAAAACCATTTTATGAATTATAAAATACATATTTTACAAATTTCAGGAGGATTCTTGACTATCCAATGAACCAATTAAAGAACATTGTGGCACCCATTCTATATTTCTTTTAATAGCCAGCCTTCTTTCCTCTATTACCCAAGTTCAAACAACAGCTGTCCCAAACTGATAAGATTCAGATGAGGCTGCCTTAATTGCGAAATGCCTAATCATTATCAATGAATTAGTGGAAATCACCTCAGTGTCATACCGAATAAATTACATTCCAATTTTATATCAGGAGGCAATTTTCCCATCAACTTAAGAAGCAGAGTTAATTTTTCAGACACAGGATCTGACCACAGACAATATTGTTGTGCATCATTTCAGCTCTTTAGGAAATGAACTGAAAGGCTTATCATATAAAAATATAAACTTTAGTATGAACTTCTTAAATCACTAATTTAACATAAAATACTTACAGGGACTCGTTAGTTTTCAAATGCACATTGTGATGCATGGGTTCAATTTTAAGGGGGTAAGCTGTTGGTCTCAACCACAAGATTTGCATTATCCTTTCAAATTCTAGTGCAGTGTATTCTAATTATGATGAATGAGTTTGAGTCTTAACACTTAAATTTCTTAACTTTTCTAATTATGAATTCCATTGAGGTCATTAAGAGAGCAGCATTTAATTTCTAGGGTCCGATTCTTTCCCTTCCCAACCCTCCAGGCTATGGAAATGCAAGTGTGTATTTATAAAAATATGAATAAGCTCTGTGTTTATTAAGAATGACTTAACTCTGCTGGATTGTTGTTAACTTGCTCTGACCTGTTTGTACTGTCCCACATATGAGTGGCGGGAGAGAACTGTGTAGTATTATACATAGGTTGGGAGCCAGATATAGGTCTGGATTCAAGCTGTCTGGGTTCAGATTTTGTTTCTGCCATTTAACCTCTTTGTGACATTTGTGAGATAAATGAATTCTCTGAGTTTTACCTTCCTTGTGGGGTTGTGATAAGGATTAAATGTGGTAAGGATTAAGGATTAAATGTGGTAAGGATTAAATAAATTAAAAGATTAAAATCTTAAAATAAGATTAAACCTTAGCATGATACCTGATAAGTGTTCAGTGTTGGTTATTGTGACACTAAATGTTTTAGAAGAAAAGAGAGAGCAGGGTGGTCAGTGGAAAGCCCAGCCTTTATGAAGTTATCCTGTTTTTTTTATGGTGATATAAATTCTTACTTTATTGAGTTACAATTTGAATATAATAAAATGCACACATTTTAGGTGTGCAGTTCAGTAAGTCCTGACAAATGTGTATTTGTGTAGTATTTGTATACTTCTATAGTTGTGTAACCAATAAATAAATCAAGATACAGAACATTTTTAACTTCCCCCAAAGTTCTGTGCAGCTCCTTTTCAAATTATGACATGATTTATATCAATAAAGTAAAAAAATTACATAATAACATTTCCTAACATGAAGTTCATTTGTACAGTAAGAATTTTTTTTTTAACTTTTGTTTTTAAACAGGAGTTCCCCACAAAACATGGCATATTTTGTTTCTTCTCTGAATAAAATTTCAATGTTTCAAACATATGCAGGTATGTGACTTTCTCTCATTCTGTGTGTATGTGAGAAAGAGAGCAAATGAGAGAGAGATGTATATACTTCATTTCATCAAATGAAAAACAATAATGACTTAGAGTGCCCTATATTATTTTATGTACTTCTAAGGAGGGAAACTGCCTGAGATGGGGAGTATAATAGGAAACCCTGTCATTAACCTAAGACCCTGGAGACTATGTTCGTATGTAAGGTTGATTGGAAAATGAACTTATCATACTAAAAGAGACAGAAGGGAAACTTGCACATCTCAACTTTGGCTGCTGGTTGAGGGACGAAAAAAAAACCAAACTCCACTGTCAGTTTAAACCACATGCTAATACTCTCAGATTTATACTGTCAGTGCAAAAGAAGCCTCAAGCAGATTTTAATTTATTTTAATTTACAGGGGTCTCAGGTTGATAGTACCCTTAGGAGAGTAGCAGAAGCAAACACAAGTCCTCCTGGAAGAATTATACTTCCTTCTATGACAGGAGTGAAGGAAGTCAGCACATTCGGGTTTCGAAGACGTGCAATGTGAAAAAAATGTGTGTCTTGGAATCAGCCAAATATGACACACCTTGGATTTTTTCTAGAAATTTATTTAATGTGAAACTCATTTGTAAAACTACCTAGAACTTCAATGGAACCAACAAGAATAAATTTTAATAAGATCTACCCTATGCCATGCGCTGGTCTCATTTACTAATATACCTAAAACTTTTATATACACAGCCACAAGAGTTCCAATTATAAGTAATATAGGACTATATGAGAAAAATATAAATGTAAGATGTTGGCCCATAAGTATAAGAAAGATTCATTCTTCAAGAGCGTAGGGGAAAAAGAGGCTGCTCTCCTACCTTCATATGTTTTCTTTCGAAACTGCACATCTGTGCTCAGCCCAGGTTTTCCTTACTCCCTGAATCCTCCCATCACCAGCATCTCTTTGGTACCAGTCACCACTAAAGCCTGGTCCCCAGGAGAAGCCATGTTTATTGTCCTCTGCAGGATTTCCTCAGAGACACAATAACGAAACACCTAATTCATTCATTTGGTAATGGGGAACCTGCACTGTACTGGGTGCTATGGCTAGGTAATTTAGAAACATTTCGAACGGCAAACATTTGGGCTTAGGTGTACTATTTATGATGTTTTACTTTATGTGCTTCCCCTCCCCCTCTCCAGAGGTCACTATGATTTCACCTGCACGAGGAAGTGTTCAAGGTGGCACCCTGCTGACAATAAGTGGACGGTTCTTTGATGAGACAGATTTCCCAGTCAGAGTTCTAGTTGGAGGTATTTTTCATGATTTTTAAAATATATTACCTTATAAGAACAAATTTTGTCTGGTCTTTAATAATTTGTGAGAAGAATAACAGTCTTTTCTCAATCAATGTCTTGAATTTAAAGCTGGGTATTTTCACATAGTGGCTTGATGCTTGTCCCACTGCACCTGTGCATGGAGGGCCACTCCTTGCACCCTTGTATGACCAGGTTGGCACCAGAAGGCATTGTGTGGTAGCATGTGGCTGCCACCCACAAATTCCTCACCACACGGAGAGACACACTCCTTCCGTTTAATGGACCCTTAAATGTCCTTCTTGGACTGTTCTTCTTAATGGGTTGATTAATTATGAGGAAATTTAAAGCAGTATTTGGGGGTTCTCTCCTCATCCCTTTCTATGATACTGTGCCTTGTGTGGACATCAGAAATAATGGATGATATTGACCTTGGGAAGAGTGTTAATGAATATGTTATATGGTCACAAATGTATGTAGGACTGGGTTCCCTGGTTATGCATCAATTTTATGTGTCTGGTATAGATCTGTTCAGAGGCAGGGAGCTATGCAGCTCAAAGGGGAGATTGGGGTAATTATAATAATGGGGATCTTCCCACTCAGTCATAGGGACCTAACCTGAGTTGATAGGCAGGGGAGAGGCCATGCAGCTGGCACATGCTTTTTCTCACACAACCCTCTCTGCTTAGTATTTTCTACATCTAAGGGATCTGCTCATAAGCCAGCCCAAATGTGATTTCAAGAAGAGAAATTAATAGAAAGCAACCTCATCTCACATTGATATAATGCCTTTCCTATCCATATGAATGCTTGCTGGTTACCTGAATAAATATTAAAACTTAGGCCACAAAAATTTTAAATTTCATATATGTTATTTTGATGTTTTAAAAATAAATATGCTTTAAATATTAAAATGAGGGGCATACAATATTTTTAATTATTACAATGTGTTTAATGATCTCATATGCTACAGTTGATATGCAAATACAACATGCTAGATTTTATATCTCATTGCGGTTAATGTGATAACCAGATTTGAGATTTTGAATCCTGAGTAATTTCTTGAAAGTAATGATTTTCAAGAAAATAGCTTATCTTCCTTTTGCTCTAAGCAAAATAGGCCAAATTGGTTTAATATACTGCTCGACTGTACTGTTTTCTGGTTCAATGGTCTTGCATCACAAAGCATTCAAAATAGTGAAAGGGAGTGTCGAAGTATAAATCTTCCAAGCCACCAAACAAAACTTGGCAAAGATACCGTCCTCCATTTGCTAACCTTTGCATCATTTCTAATGGGCTGTGATTCCCATTTCATTAAATACTTAATGAGGGCTGACCGTACATGAGGCCCTGTGAGGGACAGATGGGCATTTAAAACATAGATTCGTCCCTCAAGTCTACTTGTGCTTATGTAAGTATAATCATTGTCGTTTAGACTCTTGTCTGTTTTGGGTTCAGTCTGCCTGTGCAAATACCATTTACAAAATATTATCCCCTTTGTTTTCATTTGAAGAACTTGAACCGAACCACCATTTATTTATTATTTATGTATTTATTTATTTATTTATTTATTTTACCTAAGGGGACTGGAATTATCTGCTTTTGTAAATTCTGAACATCATGGATTTAATCAACAACATTTTTCCAAGGAACAAACTATATTGCTTCAGTTTGGACCCAGAAGAGAAATCTTTTTACGGTTACTTAGTTTTATCAAATTTTTGACGTTGTTTCTCAGAAATTGTGAAACTTTCTAACTCAGGCTTGTGATAGTTTGCCAAGAAAAGGTTGCCTTCTGGAAGTATGACAATTAAGGAGTGCTAAACTTTAATAGAGAACATATAAAGGAAATGCAGACCCCCTTTAACTTTGCTTCTTGCTTGTACAACTTTCTTCTAATTTAAAAAGTGCTTCAAGATAGGCTGATGTGATTTCTGAAGCTCTGTAGTAATAGCTCTGTACCTTGCTTCTCTGTAGGTCAAGCCTGTGATGTTTTGAATGTCACAGAAAATAGCATATGTTGCAAGACACCCCATAAACCTATTCTCAGAGCTGTATATCCAGGTAAGTTACCAGAAGAAAGAATGACCATTTCCACATTTACAAAAGAAGAATATTATTGATATATATCATTAGTGTCTTAGTTCATTCAAGCTGCTATAACGTAATGCTCCAGACTGGGCATCTTATAAACAATAAACATTTATTTCTTACAGTTTTGGGGGTTGGGGTGTCCATTATCATGGTACTGGCAGATTAGGTGTCTGGTGAGGACTTCTTCCTCATGGATGGTGTCTTCTCAGGGCTAGGGAGCTCAGTGTGGTCTCTTGTATAAGGGCACTAATCCCATTCATGAGAGCTCCCCCCTCAGGATCTACTCACCTTCTAATACCACCACAGTGGGCATTAAGTTGCAATATATGAGTTTTTTTGGGTGGTGATACAAACATTCTGCCTATAACAATTAGTAAAAAAAAATTATTTGAACTTTTTAGAATTTGTATTTAGAATTATAGTAAATTTTTTCTTAGTTTTTTGCTTTAAACTTTCTGGATTAGGAAATATTTGCATTAACATAGCTGCATACTGGCTGCACCCCTGGAGGTAAACCCGACCTAAATTCCTTGGACACTACTGAAAACAACACATCTCTATGGATAGAGTATGAGGATGTCTTTATTTCAAATTAAATGGTGATTACTAAATGTTGGTACTGGCTATGTAGAAATTTAAAATATGCCTTTTCTGGTTGAAAAATAAATGGCAGAGGTTAAATCCTTACTTGTCTAAAGTGATTTAGGAGTGATAAGAGGGAATGAGAGAAATGGAACTCAGAATTCTTTTCAGGCTTTCACCTGTGGCCCAATAAAAGTGCAGCTGATGGCCTTGATATCTGTAATAATACCTCTGAGATGCTCTCATGTTTAGCGGGGTGTGTATCTTTTCTTGTGCACACAGTGAAATCGGTTTCTAATTGTGTCAGTGGTTGATATTTGAAGCCAAATAAATAATGTTTATCAACCTCTTAAGTTTCCTTGTTTTGACTGATATTAGAAAAAAAATGAGCAGTTTAAGAAAATAATTTTGATATTTATAATTAATAACATCACAGAAAGTTGTAAATATCAGAGAATGCTGCTGCTGTAAGGTTGAAGTGCTCAAGCTTTTCTTTCACCCAACTCAGCTGAAGAGGAGTAGCCGTTGTTTTTTAGATCTGGACATTCCAGACAAGCGTAAGGCTGCTGGAGGGAAGGCAGGAGCCTGACGGTTGTATTTTAAGGAAGAAATAAAGTTAGATGGCTCCTTTTTAATAAGGAGAAAACTTCATCACAGGGTTTATACTGGCATGTGTAGGTACACCTTAATGGTTATCCTCTCTCTGATTCTAAGAAGGTGATGAAATCCTTGAGCAGAGGTAATGTTTAAAAAACCAAATAAGAAGAAATACTGACAGAAATCTTAAAGCCAACAGTACTGTTCTTTGATTAGTTGTAAGCCATTAATTGAGTAACTTTTGTTACAGAGAACAATCAAGGCAAAAGTTTTGTAATCAAATAGTCTGAATCTTGAAGTTTTGAGACTTAACTATATAAAGCAACATCAGTCATATCATAGGTAATAATTGTTATATTGTTTTCTTAAGTGAAGCACTTACTAAGTGCTAAGTGTTGTACATATATTATATATATATATTATATATATATATATATATATATATATATATATATTCCTCATAGCAACCATGCAAATAGTAATATTATTCCATTTTACATATATGGAGCCTGAGGTGCAGAGAGGTGATGTTGTAGACTGTCATAGCACTCTCTCCCCTGGATGCAGGGACATGTAGGGGTATGTGTAATTGTTTTGCTTACACACATGCTCTAAAAATGTGAATTGAAATAGAATATCTATCACCACCACCCAGCTAGAAGGCCCTTGAGATACCGCATCATAATTCTGATGAAAGGCTTCTTTTATTTTATTATGTCCAGGTGGAAGAGGCCTAAAGCTTGAAGTATGGAATAACAGCCAGCCAGTACATCTTGAAGAGATACTTGAATACAGTGAAAGAACACCAGGGTACCTGGGTGCCAGTTGGGTAGATTCAGCTTCCTATATTTGGCCGATGGAGCAAGACACGTTTGCTGCACGCCTCAGTGGATTTTTGGTGGCTCCAGATTCTGATGTTTATAGATTCTACATCAAAGGTGATGACCGTTATGCTATTTATTTCAGCCCAACTGGACTTCCAGAAGATAAGGTAGGGAAGCCAAAGAAAATTATTTAATATATTTAAAACAATATGATAATCTTTATATATACATATACATAATTTACTCTAAACCAAAACCAATAAATATATGAAATAACTTACTAGGTAAGTCTTTCATGCGGTTCCTTGGCTATTTTAACACTTGTGATACAAAATATAAAATTATCATAGAAAATCCATGACCTCAAAGAAAATGCTTTCCCATATCTAAATTTTCCTTTCCACGGGAAAAACACATATATTTCCTTTAGAAGCAAAGTTTGTTTTTATTATGAAAGAATTATAGCTACAACACTGGAAATTTGGAAAAGAATGAAAATATTTCACTTTTGCGCTTTTACTCAGTCATGAAATGAAAAGTCTACCATTTCCTTATATCTCTATTTTGTTTTCTATACAATCATACATCCAATTTCAGTCTTATTTTGTCACATATTAGTATGTCCAAATGTTATTAAATAATTTATGTAATACCATGTTTAATGACTGAGTAGTATGTTATTACATGGGTTTACTAAGCTTAGATCACTCTCTCCATACTGGTAAGTTTCTTACGTCTGATTTGATGACCACAAATACTACCTTGTTGAACATCTGTGTTCATTAAATTTTTCTGTATTTTACAGTATTTCCTTAGGACAGTTTCATAAATGTGAAACTAATGTATTATATCAAAAGAACATTATAGGACTCAATATAGATGGCAAGATTACCTCTCAAACTGGACGCACAAGCTTAAATTGCTACCTGTGATATAGGATTTCCAATTTTGCCATAGCTTGTCAGTATGCTTCCTCCAAAGATGGTATAGTCCTTCATAATGAGAACCTAGTCTTCTCATTGTAGTGTGCAGACCTGTTTAGTGATCTTTGGCATCTTTCAGACCTATTTTTAATGATCTCATTTTGATTAAATCTCTCAAAGTTCTCCTCAGAACAAAATCATATTTTATTTAATAATAAAAGTCACCCTCCTGGTATGCGTCTTTCTGTTTTCCGTTGCAGTTCTAACTGTGGAGAAGCTATGGTCTGTGCAGTACACTTGGTACAGTGGTGTTGATGTTAGGGTATGAAAGAATGAAGTGAGCTTTGATGCTTTTAAAAATTTTTTAAACTTTCACTTCATCATAGATAACAGATCTTAGAAGATAAATATGAAGTAGTTTCACATTTTCGTATTCATAAAAGCTCTAAGACTGACAGAAATAGTAAAAAATAAATGCTGAAAAGGTTCATTAATAAGGTCCTCTCTCCTTCCCTTTCTCCCTCCGTCCCTCCCTCTTTTTTTGGGGGATAAGGTGAAGATTGCATATCATTCTTCAAATGCCAATGGTTATTTTTCCAGTCCAACACAAAGATCTGATGACATTCATCTTCAGAAAGGAAAAGAGTAAGGTTTTTTTCTTTAAATGATTGTGTGGTATTTAAACATTATAACTTTATATCTAAAAATATTTTCAATTTGTTTTTATTGATGGAAGTGATATTAGTTTATTGGATTAATTTGTAATTGTGCATTCACTGTAATTTTATTAAATTTTGTTTCTATATTTTCATGAATAGTGGCATTCAGTTAATTAGGGAAATTTGACATCTAAATTATCCCTGTTGCAGAAATTACAATTTTGTGAAATTTACTCAATCCTGTTTTCAGTTTTTTACTAGGACCTTTCAATCAATCTGGCCATGTAATTTCTCTGCTCCTACATTTGAGGTCTTGAATATTGCTAGAGGAAAATCCCCAAACCGCATGGATCGGTGCCATAGTTTACATATATTTATTATTCACTGATTTATTCCAGACCCTCATCCAAGTACTGGAAATTTAATGCAAAGGATGTTAAAATATATTCCCTGTCCTTAAGGAGTACATTATTTAGTGCTGAAAGGTCAAATGCAGGGAGAAGTTAAAGGAATCATTCAAACAGCAGATAATCCCATTCAAAAAAATTCAGTCAGGATTCCTAGAAAACAGGAAGGTTAAATACATGATATATTAAATATAGGTATTACATGGAGAACGTCAAAAGAGCCATTGAGATAATTTTCCATTTATCTTTTGTATCTGTTAGGATTTGCTGCACGAGAAACTACTTCCCAAAGTTTAGTAGCTCAAAGCGACCCAATTTTGTGGTTGGCTAAGCAGTTCTTTTGGTCATGGCTACTTGAATTTGGCCGCAGATGGTTTAAAGATATCTTTCCTCACATATCTGGAGTTCGTTTGACACGGTTGGAACTTAATCTGAGACCTTCCTCTCCATATGGTCTCTCATCTTCCAGGAGGCCAGTCCAGACTGGCTATACTGATGAATGGGCTTCCAGCACTAAGAAGGGTAGTTCCTAATACACACACTTTTCAAGACTCTGCTTATGTCACATTTGCTAGTACCCCATTGACCAAAGCAAATGGCCAAACCTAGATTGGGTGAAAAAAATAGATTTCAATTTTGATGGGAGGCTTTTTTGTTGTTGTTGTTCATTCTACCACATCACCATTCTAGATACTGATGAGATTACACTGGTAGGCAGTACCATGAAATGAAGATCTGATAGCTTTGGACAAGAAGGGTTGGGATCTGTGGTACCTGGTAGCAGTGACACCTAGTGTTCTCACTGAGGTTTTAGCCATAGTGACATGGAGAAAGCATTCCATACTTTTTCTCCTCCTCCTTCTACTCGCACTTCTTTATATACTTTAACATTTTCTTTTTTAACCAAGATCGCTGGACCAGTTCAGGTAAATGGATTACCTAATTAACCCCTACTGCTATTCAGTGTCAATTCACCTTCGGGCTTTGCCTTGGTCTTGGAAAATGAGTTCAGTTTACCTGCTTAGCAGGAGCACAGAGCTTGCATGAAAGCGACTCCTAATACATCTGCTGCCTGGTATCTGTGCTTCTACACACGAACTTGGAATTCACACTCTGCACTTACAATGATGACTGTGAATTCTGAAATTGAGGCCACTCCAGCTGGTTTATTGCACAGTGGTCCCCGAGGCCTTTCCAAAGGTAGCTCATACTGCCAGTTCATTCTACTCATAATATAGCCTGTCTCTAAGCACATGTCCCTTTGGCTACCCTGTTCTACTTTGAATCCTACCCTACTTACTGGTTTTTAAATAATCTTTCAACCTAACTCTGTTATCTCTTATGAACAGAATAATAATATCTATTTTATAGGATTTTGTGATGATTAAATATTATACCTGTAAAGTGTTCAGATTAGTGTCTAGCGCATAGAAAGTGCCTAATAAATACTTTTAAGTTGCCAGGTAAAGATACAGAATTTAATAGTTCTTCAAGCTCTGCTCCTTTGTTAGTGTCACCCACTGTGATTTGGTAGAGCTGGCAAACAGGTTCTCAGGGCAGCCAACAGCCTGATGCAATCCTCCAGTATGACTTCTGTGAGGGGGATGATGAGAGCTCCATCATTGTAGACAGATGAGAGGTAACAAATGTCCCTCAATCAGAGTCTTTCAGGAACAGTGGATACTTATTCTCCATCTAAAAGAGTATATGTTGAATGATGCTGTCCAAAGATGGCAGCTGTGGTAAACTTGATAGAGATTTAGGGAGGGAAGCAGTAGATTTGTACTCACCTATAACAGTGGGTCAGTGAATGCCTTATCCTGGATAGGTAGTTGGGTGATGGACAGGGGGCCTTCTTAGCAATCAAGAATTCTATATATAAGGTGTGAAGCCCATCTACTTTATTGGAGGGCCATAGTCAATCTAATCAATACAGGTTTCCTGAGGCAATGTGTTATATCTCAAGTTACAAGTGGAGCCAATATTTGAGGAACATGAGAGTAGAAACTTTTTATCCCTGGTACATATAACCTCTCAGACACACAATATATGACATGTCTAAGTGTGCCTGTCATTTTCTTAAAGTATGTAACCTCTGCATGTCCTCTGTGTTTTATGCCAGGGAGTTTTATTTTATTTTTTTTTAATTTTTATAAATTTATTGGGGTGACATTGGTTAATAAAATTATATAGGTTTCAAATGCACAATTCTATAATATATCATCTATGTATTGCATTGTGTTTTTATCACCCAGAGTCAGTTCTCTTTCCATCACCAGATGTTTAACCCCCTTTACCCTCTTCTACCATCCCCCACTCCCTTTACCCTCTGTAACCACTAAATTATTGTCTCTGTCTATAAGTTTTGTGTTTTTTGTCTTGTTCATTTGTTGCTTTCAGTTTTATATCCATATGAGTGAAATCATATGGTTCTCAACTTTTTCTGACTTATTTCACTTAGCACGATAATCTCAACAGTCATCCATGTTGTCGCAAATGGCAGTATTTCATCTTTTCTAGTGGCCGAGTAATATTCCATTGTATATATGTACCACATCTTCTTTATCCAATCATCTATTGAAGGACACTTGGTTGTTTTCATGTCTTGGCCACTGTGAATAATGCTGCAATGAACATAGGGGTACATATATCTTTACGGATAAATGTTTTCAGATTTTGGGGGCAGATACCCAGAAGAGAGACTACTGGGTCATATGGTAATTCTATTCTTAATTTTTTAAGGAACCTCCATACTATTTTCCATAGCAGCTGTACCAATTTATATTCCCACCAGCAATGTATGAGGGTTCCTTTCTCTCCACAACCTCTCCATACTTGTTATTGTCTTGTTGATAATAGCCATTCTAACAGGTAAGAGGTGAAACCTCATTGTGGTTTTGATTTGCATTTCCTTAATAGTCGGTGAAGTTGAGCAATTTTTCATATTAAAAATTACAATGTAATTTTGTTTAAGCTCCTTGAGGATAAGAAATAGTATCTTTTTCAATAAATATTTTGACAAAGTGAATGAATTAGCCATGAATGGGAACAACTCTTGACTAATGCAGATATCTTACATAATTCATTTTATTTTAGCAAACTACTGTGAAACTTTTAATATTTTAATATTTAAAATCAGAAATACTACAATATAAATCATTTAACAGGCAGGTATTTTATATAGTATTGAAATTTTATTCATTGCAAAAAAATTCATGACAAGTGCTCTGGAGAAAAAGTTATATTTATTAGTTACTTCATTTTCCAGATACTACATTGAAATCTTGCTACAGGAGTATCGACTAAGTGCTTTTGTTGATGTTGGACTGTACCAGTATAGAAATGTCTACTCTGAACAACAAACAGAAGATGCAGTGAATGAAGAACAAGTCATCCAATCCCAGTCAACAGTTGTCCAGGAAGTACAGGTTTGCTGTGATTCTAGACCCAACTTATAGAAAGTAAATGTTCAAAGATAAGAGTTCTATTTGGTTATTCATTTTACTGGGTAAGGTACTGTTTGGGGAGAAAGTGGTCATGGGGAATTACTGAACTGTGGCTTGGAGTGTCTGTATTATAAACTAAAGAAGCTGTTACTTAACACAAACCTTATTTTATAATTTGCAGTAAAATAGGGCAATATAGAGGCATTGAATAGCTCAGTTTTGATGGTTTTAAAATGTACTTTTCTACATAGTAAAGATTTTTTTTTTAATTGAGAAATAGGTTATAACATTGGAAAACTGGGAAACAGCTAATGCAACTAAGGAAGTTCAGAAGTTCACAGTAACCAGCCCATGTATAGAAGTTAATTCATGTTTGCTTTACCAGTATAGATTAATTTATAACAAGGAAAAAACGGGTAAGTGATAATAACGAAGATTTTATTCCTCTTCATGTATATGTAATATTATAGAGAGGTATTTGCTGTAAGTAGTCAAATTCTACTATCTGGAAAATATAGCTTTAATAGTATGCTTGACAGAAAAGCAGAAAGCTATATTATAAAGAAAAAAAGCCTTCAGACCGGGATAAAAAAATGGCATATATAAAAGCATAAAAAAATAAAACCATGATATATATTATCATTTTCCTCTATTAGGATCATGATAAATGTATATCTAACTGCACACAAGGATTTTATATATCTGTGACTCATAGATGTAAGTTAATAGAAATTAAATTCATCATTAAAGAGAAGTAAAATGTTTCTCTCAATTTCTCAAATTAAGTGGTAAACCCATGAGACAGTAATTATCTGTGAAAAAAAACACTGTATTATATTTCTATATTTTATAATAAATCCTGAAAAAATAATCTTTGCTCTTTCTGTTAATTGTTTCAATCAGTAAATATTGATGAGTGCTTACCATTTGTCAAGCACAATGCTTATTACTATCGGAATATAAAACAATAAAATATGACCTCTAGTCTCAAGTTACCAAAATCCAATTAAGTAGTCAATATTATTGAACTTGAATCAATTTCAGAAGTTTCATTAAGTGATGACTTATATGGTGCAGAGTATGAGTGCTTTAAAAAATTCAAATATGAGACATCATTGTTGGTTGTGGTAGTGCAGAAAGATTTCAACTGTTCTTTTATTATTTTTTTAATTCGTCCAAGTCTTGCTACCTGCTGATGCTTCTGACGTCATGCTGCAATCAGCCTTAAATGACCTCTGGTCTTTAAAACCAGACGCAGTTCAAGTAATAAGAACAAAAAAACCCCAAAGTTATGTTTACACGATAACCTTTATTTCAACTAGAGGTAAGCATGTTTTTCATTTTGCACTTCCCTAAAGTTTTTCTAGGAAACAAATTTGTATCCTGTGCAGCACAATTGAAAGAGGTAAAAGCTCCATAAAATGAGACAGGAAAAGAATTGGATCGACAGCCTTGATCAGTTTTAGGAAAAGTAGCAAGCGGTTAATTTTTTCTATTGTAATTTATATTTCAGTTGTATGTCCAGGAATGTACAACTTCAGTTCATGAGAAATATACGATACGTATATACTATAAGTGTGCCAGCAGTATAATAGTCTACCTTATCAATTAGCAAAAATTAGTGAAGATATTAATTCTGGGAGTAAAATTTAAGTATCTCAGTATTGCCCAGGACACACTAGTCTGGCCAGATCTTGCCTGATGAAAGGACTCTGTGGTCAAATCCACTTTGGAAACACAATTTACCATGGCTTCTCCCTGTAGACTGACAGAGCTTATTAGAACATTAAAATCCCTGAGGAGCCCTGCAGTGAGAAACAAACAAAAACAAAAAACAGTTCACTGGTGTTTAATATTTCCAACATTTCCAAAGTTATTTGACCTCTCTACCTTTTTTTTTTTTCAAGTAATAGCTACTAACTTATTAATGTTTTATATTTTCAAGTCTTACAGCCACGTTTAGCAACCAATTTGGGTATTGGAGATACCAAACTCATGAAATAGGTCCCTGAATATATGTGTTTACTTTTCTTTGGGCAATCACTATTTTCCAATTAATTTAAGTAAAATATTGCTTCAATGTTTGTCCCACTTTATGAAATTATTTATTTGATTGTTAAATGGAGAGTGAAGAGTTATGTTTAACATGAAGTTCTAAAAATTCCCCAAAAGTTAGATTATCAGAATACTACATAAATGAAGATAAGGTTGTCCTTGTTCTCCCAGGAACTTATTTAAAGATCAGAGAGAAATATGGTACCAAAATCATAACTTGGCAAATTCTAGAACTTTACCCAACAGAGAAGGTCAGTGAGATTCCACTAGTAGAGCATCCTCCAAAAGAAAAGAGACATCTGAGAACAACGCCTTATTTCTCCCAAAGTAAAATTGTGTAAATAGGCCTTGCAAGCGTGGGGCTGTTTCCTGAAATTCCACTTTGTACCCTATTCATGTCTAAAAAAATAATATTCTAGCCTAGCCCTTTACACTAAGACAGTGGTACTGGCACAAAACTAAAAGAATTTTTGGAATACTCTACTGCCCATTGATTTTTAGCTCATGGTCCCATTACCTCCTGGTTTCTTATAATACTTTTTTTAAGCCATAGAACCAGAACCTTAAAGAAATAGCACTTTATCTACTATTTTCCTATTTGTGCTATGCATAAATCCGCTCAGATTCAAAGGTCTGCATTTTCTCATCATCCTTCTTTTGTGATAAGGGAACTCCAAATAAAACCCAGTTTTGTTAAATTTAGTGTCTACTATGGATCTATTGATATTTTATTAACATCTTAAAATTCTGTTTGGTACTTCATTTCAGGAGACTTTGATATGCTCGGTTATGAAATATTTGAAGGGTATAATATCACACTGGATATTAAAGAACAAACCAAAGGAAAACCCAGTTTGGACACGTTCACACTGAATTGGGATGGGATCACTTCTAAGCCTCTTACCCCAAGGTCATCAGAAGCCGAAGTATGCTCTATATTAATTTTTTAAAAAGAAAGCCATTTAAATATCACCTTTCTATAAAAAGAGTTTTGTTTGTTTGTATTTAATTAAATTTTATTGGAGTGACAATTGTTAGCAAAGTTGCATAGATTTCAGGTGTACAATTTTGTAATACATCATCTATATATCACATTGTTAAAAGCACAGTTTAAGGAGTAGTAATGTACTCCCCTACTTGGCATGATGGGTTGGAGCCAACCCATAGTGAGCAGAGAAGGGAGGAAATATGGCAAAGACAGAGAATGAAAGGGGAGTTCTTAGATCTGTGCCAACAGGATCAAATGTATCTCCATAGCGGTCAGCTCTACATAAAAAGGAATATTTGTTGTGAGTTACTGAATTTTGACAACTACCTGTACAATGAGTTTGTTGGTATTTGTTTGATGATGAAAGATCACATGTCATCCCAAATCCTTAGTTCTGAACACCATTTATATCTGTGTTTTCCCAAAGGAATAGATGTGGAAATTATAGGAGACCTCGTGAATGTGTACGGATTCCTATATAATGCAGAATTATTTATTATGTTTTAAATAGTCATAAATATAGGCTTTCAGTGTCTGTATCTCTTCTTTTGAAAAACAGAATACATTAGGTGTATAGTTTTCTTTCCAGTTATTTTTAATTAATTTGGAAAACTATTCATTTGGAATCTGTTTAATTGGGTGCTCATTCATTTAGGTTTGCCTCATTGTTCTCTAAAAAACTATTAAGCAAATATGTCTACCTTAGTAATAACTAAATACCCTAAGGTTAACCAATTGAATGTAACTATTGTCATTCTAAATTAAAACTCTTGAAAAAGTCATAGGACACTTAAATTATCACATATTATACTTATTTAGGAAATGAACTCATAATTATGGCTAAAATATGGGAATTATCTTATGAATAGGTTGCAACTAATTAGTAGATTACTAGTGTTCTAACTCTTCATGAAAAATAATTACTAAAGTTCATGTTGTTAATTTAGTTTCAGGCAGCAGTGGAAGAGATGGTTAGCACTAAGTGTCCACCGCAAATTACAAATTTTGAAGAAGGATATGTTGTGAAATACTTCAGAGATTATGAAACTGATTTTAACCTGGTATGAAATGTTTAATGAACTGTGAAACTGACCAAATAAGAATTCATATAAATATTTGGAATTTTATCATTTCTTTTTTTTAAGTAGCATTTTTATTATTTATTTAGTTAGTTTTAATTAAATTTATTGGGGCAACATTAGTAAAATCTTATGGGTTTCAAGTATACATTTCTGTAATACAATATCTGTATTGCATTGTGTGTTTACCATCCAGAGTCAGTTCTCTTTCCATCACCATATATTTGACCCATTTTTCCTTCTTCTATCTCCCCATCTTACCCTCTGGTAACCACTAAATTGTTGTCTGTGTCTATGATTTGTGGTTTCTTTGTTTGTCTTGATCATTTGTTGCTTCCAGTTTCATATCCTGCATATGAGAAGGGGGAAAACAATACTCCAAGCAAATAGCATCCAGAGAAAAGTGGGTATACTTATATCTGATGAAATAGACTTCAGGATAAAAAAAGGATAAAAAAAGAGATGGACATTTCATAATGATAAAGGGGACAATACAATAAGAAGATATAACACTTATTGATACATATGCTCCCAATTAGCATCAGAATATATAAAGCAACTAATAGAGCTAAAGGAAGAAACTGACAAAAACACAATTATAGTAGGGGACCTAATATAATACACCATTGACAGGTATGGATACATCATCCAAACAGAGAATCAATCAGGAAATATTAGCTTTAAATGACACATTAGACAATGGACATAATTGAGATAATTGACTATACATTCTTTTCTAGTGCACATGGAACATTCTCAAGGATAGACCATACATTGGGACACAAAACCAAACTCAGCAAATTTAAGAAGGTTGAAATCATAGCAAGCATATTCTCTAACCACAATGCTTTGAAATTGGAGATCAACTGCAAAAAGAAAGTGGGAAAAACCATAAATATGTGGAGATTAAATAACATGCTACTAAAGAATGACTGGGTCAAAGAAGAAATAATAGGAGAGATCAAAAGATGCATAGAAACAAATGAGAATGAAAATACAACATATCAAAACTTTTGGGATGCACCAAAAGCACAGGCATATCTCAAAACACAAGAAAAATCCCAAATAAACAACCTAATATTACATCTTAAAGAACTAGAAAAAGAACAAGTGAAACCCAAAGTCAGCATAAGGAAGGAAATAATAAAAATTAGAGCAGAATTAAGTGAAATGGAGAACAAAAAGACAATAGAAAGTGTCATTTCTTTTTTTTGAACTAGCATTCATTTCTTTATCATTTAAAGTTAAATTGCAAATATAATGTTTTGGTAATATCTGTCCTAGCACCTCTTTGCATTATAAAATGATTCATTTGTGAAAGCAGTATTTTCACCACACATGAATTTTCTTAATCAATAGAAAGTAGGAAAGATGGACAGATATAAGAGCTATAGGGTTTTTTGTGTGTTTTCTTCACTTGGATGCAGAATGTATCCCTTTTCCTCGTTCCCTTCAGATAATACAATTTGTAGTAGGGCACTGTAGAGTAAATTGTTTCCTTTGCTTTTTGAGAGTGCCCTCTGGTCAATTAGTACAAGACCTAGTGATTATTTCTTTCTTGGTGAGATATAAAGGTTTTGTTTTTGTTTTGTTTTGATATACAGTAAAGCAAATTTAAAATACACTTACCTTTCTAATTCTTATTTTAAAGACTTGAGGAAGCCAGACAGTCACCATTTCCAAGTGAATATCATCAGAATAAGAAATATGTTAGATATTCAGTTCAGATCAATACCCTAGAAATATATGAGTCCTTAAAAATACGTATCACGTGATGCGTTATATGAACTCATGTATTAATGAAAAACAGGAAAAATCTTTCTACTTAATGGGCTGTTTTTGGCTTAATTTAATAAATCTATATATATTTGGGTTCTCCTATCCTGAATATAGTACCTGCAGCTATGAGGATTGTGCACATAATTTACATTATATTCCTCTTCTCCTTCATCTCCCATCATCATTACAACACACATTTTTTGTACCACCTTACCCTGACTATTTGTGTCTCAAGGCACTGCTCTCTCACATCCCTGCTTCTTTGCACTGATTTTTCCCTCTTTCTGAAGCCCCTTGACCCCTTTTCTTTTTAAATAACTCCTGTTCATCTTTAAAGACAACTCACATGTCCCTCTGAGTCATCTTTCTCGAAGCTTTTCTCTGAGTTTATGCGAGGCCTCCCTTCAGCCTTGGTTTTAAAATCCTTGGCCCCTTTGTCCCAAACTGGTAAGAATAGTGTCCTGCTCCATTTGAACCCTGAAGATTGAACAAAAAGCAAACACATGAACAAGCATACAAAAACTTGGCACACAGTGAACACTGAATAAAGATATGCAGAAGGAAGGACTACATATCCTTGTGAAGTTCATAATATAGGGGAAAGATAAGACGGAAATAGTCTAATACAGGTACAAAGGATTGTGTCGATTATGGACCCACATGAGTGATGTCGGATGAGAGCTTTAGAATTTCAAAGAAGAGGAAACATTTCCAGTTAAAGTAGTTAGGGATGCAATGGGATCTGAGTTGGAACTTGAAGAACTTGGGGGGCAGGGATGTTGGGGAATAAAGCAGGACAGTAAACCATGTTGTCATTTGAAATACTATTGTTTCTGCAGGAACATATTAACAGAGGGCAGAAGACAGCTGAAAGCGATGCTTACTGTGGTCGTTATTCCCTGAAAAACCCAGCTGTTCTTTTTGACTCAGCAGATGTTAAATCAAACAGACTACCATATGGAGACATTTTATTATTTCCTTATAATCAGGTAAGCTCAACAAAATGATATGCTAATGAAATTTGTAGAATACCTCGGTAATAAAATGTCATGAAATTTTAGGACAAGGAAAAAAGCGTGTCACGTGAAATCACATCACATTGGACAGGCACTGCGGTTCACAGTCTGGGTGCTGGTGATTTCCACTTCTGTTGATTCTCCAAACAAGAAATTAAAAATGATATGCAGTACTATGCACATGTATTCTGCTTTATTTCATAATTTCAGAAAAATTATTTGCATGCAAATTTAAATACTAAAACAAATATGTATACTTTTTTCAATATTCCTTCATTAATTAAGAAGAAACAAAAAGGGATACTCATTATAGACTGATCTTGGGTATCCAATGAGGGAAAAATGAAAAAAAATATCATGAGAAGAAGAGATGGGAGTTTTAGGATAAGTATTTAAGACTGGCAAGCATAGATTAACCCTTTCACTTGTTTAAAAATTCTCAAATTGTAGTATATGTTCTAAAGTTCGAAGTTCTAAATATATTTGGCATTCTTAAGGTGTTGTAGACCACTAAAATTGGTATTTAATTACTGTTTTATTGACCTCTCCATCTCTAAAAGCTCAGCTGCATTCACATCTCAATTAATCTACCCAAATATTTCTCTCTCTATGATAATGAACTTTTAAATTCATTTATGAGTTCAGTTAGAGCTGGACTTAATTATTATATAGTTCCATACTATCAGGGGTGATTTATTTCCATTTTTTAAGGAAACCATATCTAAGAAAAAAAAAGAGAATGAATCATTAATTATAAGATCACTTGAACTCTACTTCCTCCACTCCAATTCTTCTGTACCTAATTGTCTGAAGTTAATCATTCTTTTGTGTGTTCTGTTCATTTTGTATGGAAAATGCTCAATAGATATTTATTGGTTTGGATTGAATTAATTTGAATTGCTACAAAACAATTTAATGGTAAGATATTGTTACGGTTTGTGTTTTTCTTTTCATATTTTCTATGTAGTTATGTTTAGCATACAAAGGATTCCTGGCAAATTATGTTGGTCTAAAATTTCAATACCAAGACAAAAACAAGGTTACCAGAAGCGCTGATACACAATTTACATATAGCTTTGCTTATGGAAACAAGTAAGTTACACAATGAATTTGAAAACTTAAATTATACTGGCGTATATAAACTATGAAGACAACCTCAATCCTTCTTTGTTTGTTTGTTTGTTTTTGTTTGTTTGTTTTTGAGAAATCATGAGCATCATGAATCTAACTGCAATTTCCCTGCCCTCTACATAAGCTTCCTACCAGAAATAGTTGTGCCAAAAATAAATCTGTAGATTATGACAGTAAAAACGGGTCTAGTGTCATCATCACCCATGACCACTTAAAAGAAAAAACAATGATAAACTGTTCAGTATACCACATTTTTCTAAGTTTTCCTAAAACTTCAGAATCATATAATTAGTAGAATTCTACTTAGAGGCCCTAAGTACATTTATTACTTTAAAGAGCACTTTAACTTAGTGTAGTGCTGCATGTATTATAATTTTCTAAAACTGATATATCATTCTAAGCTTTGATGCACCAGAGGTGGATCCCACGACAAATTTGCAAACCATGAGGGAAATGAGAACTTTAAAAATGCCCAAACAAACTAGACAGTTAATAACTACAGTAGTAGCTGATGTAAAAATTATTGTTAAATTTTATTTAGTTATTGGAATGGCAGTATTTATCTCTTGCTTGTAAACTGCCGTAGCTGAATTGCTTAATTGTAATTTATGAGACTCTGATGCAGTTCGTATTTAATGGAAAGTCTGAATCTAAATTACACATTTAAAAGTGCTGTCCTGTAAATAACTTAGCACCTTTTTGCCACTTGGAATGCAATTCCAAGACAATGCAACTCCAGTGAGCAGTTTTGGAAGTCACAGCAAGTTCCAGTTTTGTTTCTTAGTATTGGAGTGAGTTTACTGATCTGTCCCTGACATTTTTTATTAAAATAGTTTACTTCATTCTGTGTCTTATTTTTGTTTATGTGTTGTTCTACGCTAAAGTGCATGCTCCTTAATTTTCTTACCTGTTGCTACAGAATATTTTACATTCCTGTGGCTAATACCAAGGCTACAAATAAAAAATTAAAAACCTGTATTTGGATACAGCATTAAATCTTTTACTGCTAATGTAAGTTTCTGTCTGCTGTCTCCTGTTATGGCTGTTTTTCTGTGCTAATAGAATATGCTTGATTGCCTTTGTGTGGAAAAACAACCAAAACTTTTACTATTTAAGATTTTAATGCTTTTTAGAGTGTATTTGTTTACATTAAACATGACAGCTGATCTATATCCCTACTTAATTACCTGTGTTTCAGCTGGACATACACTTGCATAGACCTTCTGAACCTCATACAAACCAAATACACTGGGACTAATTTTTCTCTCCAGAGGATTAGTTTACAGAAAGCATCAGAAGCACAGTCGTTCTATGTGGATACAGTGTACATTGGACAGACGTCTACAATCTCAATATGGGATGGTATGTTGTATCATTTCATATCTACGTAAACCTTCTAAACCTATTATCTGACCATGAAATCTGACCATGAAAATTATTTATATTAGACAGTATAGATAGAAACATTAATTTCTAAATATTTATGAGTTATTTTATCACAATAATTATTTAAATCATTATTTTTTAATGAATAGGGTGAGGTGATTATTATAAGGACAAGTGCATCCTTAACGTAAATTTTGTCATTATAGCAAGAATTAGCTTTTATAGTCCTGGAATCTGTTTACAGATATATAAACTGTGACAAACTTTTTTGTTTTGCTTTATTTGATATTTGAGAAATAAACTCCAAGATAGAGATCTATTCCTGAAAGGCAGCTTTTGACATTGTTGATGATGCTACATTGGCATCTATTTAGTAAGATTTCAGCTGCATCTTGCCATGGACTTGATAGCGATAATAATGCGCTAAATGAAAACTTTATTTCTGGTAGTCTTAGCATCGTTTTTCTAGTCATGTTAGTAGACTCATATATATAAACTGTGATAATACAATAGTTAAAATTAAACTGTGATTTAAATAAAATCACCCTAACTCCAGTCACCTCAAAAAGTGAGTATTCCCATTTTTCAGAGATGTTTTGGAATCCTTTGCTTTGGAACTGAAGTGCAAGGTCATGAGTCAACTGATAAAAATTAAATGCTACTACTTCAGTTATTCCTTTTGAATCCACTGTCACCTGACCTACATTATGATTGGTAGAACACAGCTATTCAGAATGCTGATTGGTGCTGGGATAAATGTTGTAGTTCATTAAACAACATTGATGTAGCACCTACCGTGTGGCAGGCACTGTGGCAGGTACTAAAGAAAGAGCAGTGACCTTGACAATCCTGGTCCTGTCACACATCCTCACGAGCACCATATTCAGGTGTTGGGAGCCATGCAGGCTGGCTTTACTGAAGCATAACTTGTTTTGTTTCTTGTTTTGCTTCTTTCTGCACCTGGAGGGTGCTTACTCAACCTTGAGGTATGTGGTGAGAATGGCCAGTTCCTTGGGAGACACAATAAGATAATTGGCTATCTGGGTTTATGGAAGAAAGTGTCCTGGGAAACTGACCCTTAAGTTTCTAGTAGATAGTGAATGATTTACTTTTGAATGAGGTAAGGCATATTTGTGCCTTCTGTTTTACACATACCCTGGATGTATACAATGGTGGTGGGAAATAAACTCGGGGCTTCAGTATTTACTGAAGTCCTCCCGGTAACTCTCTCTTCTGTCTCTTTTCTTAATCCTCGCGCCCCCCCTCAGGACTGTTCAACATATCGGCAGGTTCCGATATTCAGGGCACTTAGAACAGAGCAGAGCTAACCCAGGGTTTGGTGACTTTAAATAACAATTTGAACAAATTTTTTTCTGTTTTTCCTGATGAGGCGCATATGTCAAAAGACTTGAAGCTTTGTATTCTAGAAGTGAAAGTTTACCAAGCAACATGCGCTACTTCCTTAAGGTCTTCTTTCTAAAATTTGATTCTAAACAGCTTATTCCATGACATGTGGCTATTACTTGATGATGATTTTGTTTTAAACAGCAGAAACTATGCCATTTTATTTCCCATTTACTTTATGTTCTTCAGAAATGCCAAAGAGAAGACTCCCAGCATTAGCAAATAAAGGAATATTTTTAAAGCACTTTCAGGTGAATCAGACCAAAGTTAATGGATCAAGTATGACCAAACAATATTCTGTCACCATGACTTCATATAATTGTAGTTTTAATATACCCATGATGGCTGTGAGCTTTGCGCAGGTAAGCCTAAAATTTTACAAGTTACTATTTTCCACTTATGAAGCATTAGTTTTGATCTAGTAAACGTCCTTTTAAATTTTTACAAATAGCTGACATACAGATTGAATATCTTTCAATAGGACAGGACAATTATTTTAAGGATAAATGAAGACTTAGAGTCTCGTTGAGCTTTAGTGTGAAAGCTCACTTTAAGCATTAAAAAAAAAACTTCAAAACATATATCTATGGGAAAAATGAGAAAATAGCCTTAAGAAATAGTTAAGCAGATTTAAGTAGAATGTTCTCTGTTGACTTAAAAGGAAAAGTGGTGGACTCTTTCAATAAAGATCCTTGAACAGAGATTATTGAAAGAAAATTTGAGATTCTGTATTGTTTTTAAATTGTTTCTGTTATAAATACCATTTATTTTTTGCTTGTATCAAAATAGTTTTCCACAATTCCAAAAGGAGCCAAACAATTTTTTTTATTATTTATAGTAATATAAGTATTAAATATTAAAAATATGATGAGTATTTTTAAATTTAACGTCCTACAAAAATATACGAGTAAATATAATTTCCTACAACAAACAAAAAACAAATATAATAAACTCAACATTAAGGGTTAAATAATGATTAAATATTGTAGGTAGAATCTCATAATGTTTTGCTAACTAAATGATTTTATGATTAAAAATACTGAAAATTCCACAAAAATTTTCTCCCTCTCCTTCTGGCCCAATGTTTCAATCTGAGTATCTTCAAGATGAATGTCTTATAAATATTTTTCAGTCTTTTACTCTTAGCTCTATAACAAAATGTATAGGGCTTGTGTAGTCAAAGTATCTGTGTCAAAAGTCTATTGTTGTTGGTTTTTTTACCTCATTAAAATTGGTAATTAATTGTATCCTCTAGGTTTAGTTATTTACCCAAGGTTAAATTGGAGAATCTGGGACTTAAATTTTCATGACCTTTTTTAAAAAATTCAAATGAAAGATACATGCAATAATGTGCACATATGTTAAATGTCCAGATCAATGAATTGTTTTAAAAACTGTAACTTTGAGATAATTATAGATTCATATGCAGTGGTAAGAAATAATACAGAGTTATTTCTATACCCTTCACCCCAGTGGTAACATCTTGTAGAACTACAGAATAATAGCACAACCAGGAAATTCACATCGAAACAATCCTCCACCCTTATTCAGATTTTGCCAGTTCTACATACTTTCATTTGTGTGTATGTGTGTATATGTGTAGTTCTATACAGTTTTATCACATGCATTGATTCATCTGACCACCATGGAACAATTCAATCGCAAGGATCCCTCGCGCTACCCTTTATAGTCATAGGCACCTCTCTCCCACCTGCCCTCCCTTTTATCTGGCAATTACTAATCCGTCTCTATAATTTGGTCATTTCAACAATGTTATGTAAATGGAATCAGACCTTATATAATCATACCAGTATGTAGCCTTTTGAGATTAGCTTTTTTTCATTCAGCATAATTCTTTCGCAATCCTCCAAGTTGTTGTGTTTATCAGTAGTTTGTACATTTTGATTAGTATTTAATGGTACGGATGCCCCACGGTTTGTTTAACCACTTACTCACTGAAGGATGTTTGAGTTGCTTCCAGTTTTGGGGCTACTATAAATAAAGCTGCTATAAATATTTTCTATAAGTTTTCATGTGACATAATTTTTCATTTCTTTGCATTAATTGCCCAACAATGCAATTACTGGGTCATATGGTAATTGCATGTATAGTTTTGTAAGAAACTACCATAATCTTTTCCAGAGGAAGTGCATCATTTATATTCCCACCAGAAATATAAGAGTGATCCAGTTTCCATACAAACTTGCCAGCATTGACATTATCACTATTTTTATTTTAGCTATTCTGATAGGGTATGTACTGACCTTCATTCTGGTGTTAATTTGCATTCCCTAATGGCTAAGGATGATGACTACCCATATATCTTCTTCTGTGAATTGTTTCTTCATTTTTTTGCCCATTTTCTAATGGAATAATTTTCTTTATTTTCAGGTTTTTAAAGCTATTTATATATTCTATATAGATATAAGGCCTTGGTCAGACCAGGGGTGCCAAAAAATTTATACACATGACTTTTATTCATCTTTTGTTATTGGTCTATATTGAGTATTACAATTTTAATGCAGTTCTTTTCCTTTATTAAAATGTGTATACATTTTTTTTGGCACCCTCTGTATTTTCTTCCAGCCTGCCCCTTGCCTTTTCGTCTTCCTCATAAGGCCTTCCATAGACCAAAACTGTTTAGGATTTTTTTAACTTAATTTTTTTATTTAAGTATAGCTGATATCCAACCTTATATTGGTTATATTAGTTTCAGGTGTAGAATATAGTGATTTGACATTTTGTTTTCTTGTAAATCTGCTTGTTTTATCTTGCTCTGGCATAGAGTGTGAACTGTAGTGATATGCATTAGGCATAGAGTAGAACAATACGATTTGTACATTTCAAAGCACACAGCTGCAAAAATAAGTTATTGTTTACATTCAGCTTTGCCTGCTTAAATCTCATCCTCACCCCTACTCCCCCATGCTAAGAATTTCCTCAACCCCATTTCTTGCTCTCAAGTGACTGGGCTTTTCCTTTCTCCTCCCCAGGAGGCTAATCTTCCTAATATTTTTACATTATCTTCTTCTTTGTCATGATCACTTTTATCATCATCTTCTGTTTCCTCTCATCTTGCCTGCTTACCTTTCTGTGTGTTTGCTATTTCTTCCCCTCATATCATGATCTCAGCATACTGCTCTTCTCATCCTATACCCAATTAGTAGATGTTCTTCCTGGATACTTTCTTGGAGTTTTAGCTCCAGGACCTGGAAGTGTCCTGGCAAACTTTTCCTTGTGTATTTCACAGGAGAGCAGGGCCTATTCCCTGATTACACACACACACACACACACACACACACACCACATTCTCTTCATTCATTCATCTATCAGTAGACATCTAGTTGGCTTCCATATCTTGGCTATTATAAATAATGCTGCAATGAACAGATGGGTGTGTATATCTTCTGAATAGTGTTTTCATTTTCTTTGGATAAATACCCAGAAGTGGAATTGCTAGGTCATATAGTATATCTACTTTCAGTTTTTTGAGGGATCTCCATACTGCTTTTCATAGAGGCTGCACCAGTTAGCAGTCCCACCAACAGTGCACAAGGGTTCCCTTTTCTTCACGTTTTCACCAACACATGTTGTTTGTTGACTTTTTGATAATAGCCATTCTGATTGGTGAGTGGCGGTATCCCATTTTCATCTTGATTTGTGTTTCCTTGATGATTAGTGATGCTGAGCATCTTTTCATATGTCTGTTGGCCATCTGTATGCCTTCTTTGGAGAAATGTCTTTTCATGTCTTCCACTCATTTGTTGGTGGGATTGCTTATTTTTTTGTTACACAGTTGTATGAGTTTGTGATATATTTTGAATATCAGCCCCTTATTGGATATTATCATTGTGACTATATTCTCCCATTCAGTAGGTTGCCTTTTTGTTTTGTTGAGGGTTTTCTTTGCTGTGCAGAAGCTTTTTAATTTGATAAAGTCCCATTTGTTTATTTTTGCTTTTGCTTCCCTTGCTCAAGGGGACATATCCAAAAGATATTTACTCAGATTGCTGTCAAATAGTTTACTTCCTATATTTTCTTCTAGGAGTTTTATGGTTTCAGGCCCTATATTTAAGTCTTAACCTATTTGGAGTTTATTTTTGTATGTGGTTTAAGAAAGTGGTCCAATTTCTTCTTGTTTTTGCATATATCTGTCCATTTGTTCTAACAAAAGGATTATACACCATGATCAAGTGTGATTTATACCAAGGATACAGGGGTGGTTCAATATCCACAAAACAATGTGATGTATCACATCAACAAAAACAAGCATACAAATTATATGATTATCTTAATAGATGCAAAAAAAGCATTTCACAAAATTCAACATCCATTTATGATAAAAACTCTCAACCAAGTGGGTATAGAAGAAAATTACCTCCACTTGATAAAGGATCTATCTGACAAGCCTGTAGCTAACAGCATATTCAATGGTGAAAGGCTGAAAACTTTTTCTCTAAGGTCAGGAACAATACAAAGTTGGCCAATTTCACCAGTATTATTCAACATAGTATTGGAAGTCCTAGCCACAGCAAACAAGAAAAAGAAAAAAAAAAAAGCATCCAAATAGGAAAGGAAGAAGTAAAATGGTCACTATTTGCAGGTGATATGATATTATATATAGAAAACCCTAAAGAATCCACCAAAAAATTTCTAGAATTAATAAGATAATTCAGTAAACTAGCAGTATACAAAATTAACATGCAGAAATCTGTTATGTTGCTGTACACCAATAAACAATCAGAAGGATAAATGAAGGAAACAATCCCATTCACAATTGCGTCAAAAAGAGTAAAATACCTAGGAATAAACTTAACCACGGAGGTGAAAGAACTGTGCTCTGAAAACTATAAGACATTGAAGAAAGAAATTGAAGAGGATGTAAAAAAATGGAAGGATTTACTGAACCTATGGTTTGGAAGGAATATCGTTAAAATGACCATACTACCCAAAGCAATACACAGATTCAATGTAATTCCTGTCAAAATACCAATGTCATTCTTCTCAGAACTAAAATTTGTATGGAACCACAAAAGACCCCAGATAGCCACAACAATCTTGAGAAAGAAGAACAAAGTTGGAGGTATCACGCTCCCTGATCTCAATCGATACTACAAGGCTATAATAACCAATATAGTGTGGTACTGGCACAAAAACAGACACATACTCATAGATTAATGGAACAGAATAAAGAGCCCAGAAATAAACCTTCACTTATATGGCCAACTAATCTACAACAAAGGAGGTCAAAATATACACTGGAGTAATGGCAGTTTCTTCAAAAGTCTTTAATTTTGATGAGATAAAATTTATGAATGTTTTCCTTTTATGAATGGTGCTTTTAGTTTCAGTCTTTAAGAACTCTTCACTTAACCCTAAGTCCTGAATATTTTTCTTTTTTTTTTCCTGAAAGTTTTACAGCTGTACATTTTAAAATTTAAGGTCATAATCCATTTTGAGTTAACTTTTTTATAAGATGTGTGATTTTAGGTGGAGGTTCATGTGTGTGCCTATCGCTCTCATTGCTCCAGCACCCTTTGTTGAAAAGGCTATCCTTCCTCCATTAAATTAATTTTGCATTTTTCTCAAAAATCAGTTGGGTATATTTGCATGGGTATAATTCTGTACCATTGCTCTGTATGCCGATCCTTCCACCAATCCCAATCTCATGTAATCACCACTCAGATCAAGACACAGAAAATCATTAGCTTCCAAGAGACTTCCTTGGGCCTTCTCCTTGTCACCCCTAGAAATACCACTATTTTGACTTCTATCACCATTAATTAGTTTTGCTTGTTTTTAATCATATCAATGAATAATACAGTATGTACTCTTTCGCATCTAGCTTTTTTTTATTCAATACTGTGAGATTTATGTGTTGCCTGGAGCTGTAGTTCATTCTTTTTTATTGCTTCACAGTGTTCCATGGTATGCGTATACCACAATTTACCCATCCTATTGATGGACTTCTACTCTATTTCCAGCTTGGAGCTATTGTGAATAAAGGCATTTATGAGCATTCTTGTATCTACCTTTTGGGACTTACGTTTATTCATTTCTGTGGATAGTGAGGCTTATAGTTAATAGATAATTAGGAGGAATCAGAAGCAGGAGAATATCATTTTCATTGTTACAATCTATGAATTTTTATAGCATGTGTTTCTTTTGTCAATTGATTGGCACTTAACATTGGACAGGTATTTCCTGAGTCTGGACCAGTCCCTGTACTGCCCATTCACTTCCTTATATTATTAATTACGTTTTCAAGCCCCCATATGTTATTTCTTCAAAAAGGTTTTTAGGTGTCGGATAGCCAAGGCCACATCTCCTGTTTCTTTGCCTCCCCATGGTGGTTAGCGCTGTACCTTGAACAGAATGCCTGCTCAATAAATATTTGTTCCTTGAGTGATGGAGGGGACACTCTGAATTAATGAGGTATTACTGTGGTTCCAGATGATTGCTGCACAAATGACTGAGTTGACTTTGGCCTCATTATGGCAGCTGTATACGTATGGTCTGTGTTGATTTATGTGACTCGCCTTAATGTTCTAAAGAATCTTGAATACCTGATGCTCATTTATGTCATGTCACAGAATCGTACCATGGTGAAATAGAAATCGTGTTAGCCATGGTGATGTTTAATCGTTTTATCAATATTTATTTTGGAAATTAGATAATCACAAATGAGACAGAGAATGAGTCTGTTTACAGAGGAACTAATTGGCCTGGGGAGTCAAAGATTCGTATTCAAAGGATTCAAGCAGCATCTCCACCTCTAAGTGGCAGTTTTGACATTCATGCTTATGGACATCTTCTCAAAGGTATATGGAAAAATTCAGAACGTGGTATATGTGTCAACTGGGCAGTGCTGATCTAGACAGCCATAATAAATATTTCAGTGTATATTTTCCAATATTGCTTTTCCGCATAATTTATGTAACTGAAATTATGTCAGTAATGCAAAGCTAAATGATCCAGAACAAATTGCGTTTTCACATTTGCTTTATTACCTCACCAGAAATGCCAGGTTATATCCCCCAAAATTTGCTTTTCTTGTGTATCCACAGCTTATAAGTTATCTATAAAGTTAATTGATATTCAAAAGAAAAGTATTTGAGCCAAGGCTATACTCAGAGGTACATCACTCACGTAATTTTTATTTCCAAGACATATATATAAATTCTTGGCATAAGTAGGATGCAAATTCATTTTTACAACATTGGAGGAGGACAGTTGGTTTACAAGTGATAATACGTAGTACACATTTCCTGTATTTTAAGGAGGAAATTGGTTTCTGAGTTTTTGACTCCTGCTGTTTGCCCTGTCTCTGTGAGTGCAGGCCTCTCTGCCGACGTGTCAGCTGCAGATTTACAGTTTGCTCTCCAGAGTCTGGAAGAAGTGGGCAGAGTCTCTGTTACACGAGAGGGGACCTGTGCGGGATTCTCGTGGACCATCAAGTGGAGAAGCACATATGGAAAGCAAAGTCTTCTACAGGTTCCCTCATTCGTCTTGGTTTCTCTTTTCTCCAGGGTGTTGCATGCTTATTTGCACCCTGCTCCATTCCAGAAACAGTTGGAGACTCCCTATATAATTTAAAATGTAGACTAAACGTTAAAGAAAGGAAATTCAGGACAAGAAGATTGTTCTACATTAAGTTGACCAAATTTCTGTCTTGTGGAGAAGAGCTGTTGTTACTTTATTCCCTTTCCCCTCTGGAAAAAGCCCAGGAATATGTGTTTGAAGCCCCTCAACAGGGGCAGGAGGAGCATAAGGCAGGGTCAGCCTCAGAACTAAATCTGGGTGTACTTTCAGGGAGGGCAAAGCAAGCATAATCACTGTCTATAATTCTATCACTATGCACGAGAGCAGTACTCTGGCGCCTTGGATGTTTTTGTGGTCTTAAAGATGACCTTTTTATATTCATAAGGGAGCCACACCTTAAGTTCTCACCTAATTACCTTTGCTTAGTTAGAGCGTGGAAAGGGGCGGGGGGGGGGGGGAAGGAGTCAGGCCCAGAGTTTGTGAAGAGGTGTAGTCTACAAGAGACTAGGGGCTCAGATGGTCACACATTAAAAAAATGATGCTCTCTTTTCATGGCGAGAGTGTGAGGAAACAGTAAATTAGTGTGACCTTTTTAGAGGGTAATTTAGTAGTATCTAAATATAGATACCTGATGATTCAGCAGTCTCAGCTATGTAACTCTCTATGACTGAAATAATAATACAA
This sequence comes from Hipposideros armiger, assembly GCF_001890085.2. Lineage (NCBI taxonomy): Eukaryota > Metazoa > Chordata > Mammalia > Chiroptera > Hipposideridae > Hipposideros > Hipposideros armiger. The sequence continues at coordinate 245,137 of NW_017732142.1, read as the reverse complement.
GTTTTAAATGATACAGGCAGAAAGGTAGCCATTGCTGCATTATTTGCAATAGTGAAAACCTAGAAACCTAAATCCCCATCAATAGAAGAATGGTTGCTAAAATGACACAACCTTAGCATGAATGCCATGTAGCCATATGTAGACACACATATATTTACCTGGAAAGATGTCCATGACATAAGGTAGAAAAAATACAGAACTTTATTTATGGAAAAAGAAAAAAAAAAGGGGGGGGATATGGGGAAAGAAGAGACCAAAGAAAAAGGTATATAAACATAGAATACAATGTACCATACATAGACTATATGGATGTCATGAAGATGTGGGGGTTATTTTAAGAAAACACATGCCTGAAACTAGAATTAGAAAATTCCCCAACTGAGGCAGCTCTACTGACTGGTCTTTCTCTTGGTACCTGTGCTGGTGTCTGCGTTTCCTGACTAGCCTCCTCTGCTTCATCATGTCTGCTCCTCATCACTTCAGATCACATGGCCCAGCATGGAGATGCCCATCTGTTTGTTAGCCCCTGTGTCCATCACAGGCTACCATATTGGCAGAGGGATTTTGGAATGAGCAACTTGTACATTTTGATTTGGTTTCATGTTTACCATTTGCAGAAAATAAAATTCTATAAGTGGATGAAAAACTAGGGTAGTCAGAGATGAGAAATGCTAATGGGGAAAAGTTGACTCTCAGGTAGAAAGAGGACTAAATTTTTCAATTATTCAGCAATCATTTATCAAAGTGGCGATACTCAGAAAAAAGCATAGAACATTTTGAGAAAATCAAATTTAATAACTTGATTTTCCTGAGATATATTTTATTCTAAAAATTCAAGTTAATTTTAGTCATTTACTTCAACGTGAAGTTGATGCAATATATGATAATACAATAATCTTAGCATTTTTTTCTTGGGTAGATTATGCTGTTTTGTGAAGAGGCTCCTTTTTCAAGAAATGTGATTAAAATGGTTTTGATTTTTTTTTTCATCCTTTATCTTTTATTTACTATGAATATATTTAAAAAGAAAAACTAGTGTGGTCATATTCATCATAGCCTTTGTAGTAACATAACTTTGTCTAAAAATAGATTAATGACTCCAACATTATTGGTGAAAAAGCTAATATGACAGTAATGAAGATAAAGGAAGGTGGCTTATTCCGACAGCGCATACTTGGAGACCTACTTCGTACACCCACCCAACAGCCACAGGTAGTTTTGAAACTTTCCTCATGATAGTTGATATAATTTGAAATGTATAAACTAGTTTGTAATACATTAAAGACCTGGTAAAACAGGGGAGATTACGTTTTTATTTTCATGTGAATATTTGTGTTAACAGTTGTTCAACTCAATAATATCATTTTATGACCTTTGGAAAAATTATCTTATGATAAAGTAATGGATTTCTAAGCTCTACTCCTACCTATAAGAATTTGAAAATATGTTATTGGGTTGTTGGAAAAGTCATGATGTATTTTTTCTATGTTTTTCATTGCAAAAATGCGTCATGACTTTTCCGACAACCCAGTATTTCATTTAATCTTTACAGTAACTCTGTGAAGTAATTTTTAATTTAGCACTTTAATGATGAGGCAATTAGAGTGTAAGAGTTTAGGTGACTTTCCCAAGAGTAATCTTTATTTTCCTTCATAGCACTCAACAGCACCAAGGCAAAATATACATTTACTTTATTTTTATTATTATTACTTATGGTCCTATGCAACTATATCTCACCCTTACTAGAATGGAATATAAGTTGGGTGCAGAAGGGATGTCACCTGTTTTGTTTAATGTTGTAGTCCCATATTCTAACATTTATGGCTGTGCCTGATACAGAGTGGTCACATTTGTTGCATTAATGAATGAATGAATGAAGTGTCAAAGCAGAAAATGTATAATTAGAATAGACTAACTTTTGTAAACAAATAAGCAAATAAAATTCCATTCTATGCATATTCTACTGAACTTTGCTACCTCTTTACCTCTATTCTCTAGCTCTGTGTTTTCTTATTTGAAGGTTGAAGTCTATGTCAATGGAATTCCTGCTAAATGTTCAGGTAACTGTGGATTTACATGGGATCCAATGACTACTCCCACAGTCTGGGCCATAAGCCCTTCTCAAGGTAACCTCCTGCTTTGTAATTTGAGGTATGGGGTAGAAGACAACTGGCAAAAATGTAAATTATGATAATGATTTTTTAAAAAATTTTATTGGGGAACAGCGATGGTCATTGATTACACATTGGTTTTATGCTACAATGGCATAGTTGACTCTTTTAAGGAGGGCACAGCTCACAGTGGCCCATGTGGGGATCAAACCGGCAACCTTGGTGTTATCAGAACCATGCTTTAACCAACTGAACTAACCAGTCACCTTCCACCCCTGATAATGATTTTTTTATATGCTAGGGTTACCAACTAAGGCAAGCAGATAGTTCTACAGAGTAAAAAAAAAAAAAAAAATCGATCAAATCAGAAAGCTATGGAAAGATCATTAATGTACTATTTTTGAAAAACAAACAAAAAAAACCTTTGCAGCTGAATTTATCAGTCTTCACTTCTTCAGTTTCATCACATTAGAATCAGTCTCTAAAAATTCACTCTGATATTGAGGCAGTTTTCTTAAACTCTACTATCTAAGGTATTAATTGTATCTTTCATCATATGAGACTGCTTCTTCTAGGAGATTTAGTACTAAAAGGCTAGTAACAAGACAGCTGCTATTTAGTAAAATAAAATAATTAGGTGTAGCTTTGACAATAAAAGATACAAAAATTATTGCCAAGAACTCAGTCTGGGGTGACACATTATACCATGTCTTCATAGCATGTGATTGCTTTAAAAAAATGTGATTACATTTTGTGTCTGAAACCTTGGCAATTGTAATACAATTGCCAAGATTTTAAGAGCAAATAAATTGTAACTAAAGATAATTGCTTGATGTTTATTAGTGTTTTAAGGTAGATGTCTATAATCATTTTTAACCTTTGTCTTTTAGTATAAGGTCAATACTGTCAATTTCACCTGTGACAATCATACTTGGAGTTATATAATTGCTTCCATTATTGATCTGATCCTTCTCAATCCTCCTTTTGACAATCCTAAGATGATTGAAGTGTAATTAATTATGTCAGACAATAAAATTTGAAATTTAAAAAAAATAGCACATCTTCGTGTTGAAAGAATATATCCTTCAGCTGTTTTTTACAGTAATGATATTAACTTTTGGATAATTCATGTTACATGGGGTCAACACTTTCAAGAATAAGGATTGGATGAGCTTTAATTTGGTTATAGTCCTTTGGGATCCTGAGTTTTGCATCCATCTTTGTGTTGTGTAGTGAATTTCCATTTTGACATGCACTGCCTGAAAAATTATTTCTTACTCAAAATAATTAACTGGAATTACTTTTTACTACATTTTGATAAATTTAAAAACAATGAAAAGATAAATATAAATAATGCTATAAAAAAAACATATTCTCTTCACTGAAAATTAACAGCTGTTGACATTTTGTCATATTTACTTCCAATCATCAATTTAAGAAAGAAAATATTACAGGGATAGCTAAAGGCCTTTTTTGGCACCATCCCTAGTCCTATTCACCTACAAACTTCCCCAGAGGAAATCACAGTAATTAATTTTGTGTGTATTCTTCCATGCCTATTTTAATACCTTTCGTATGTAACACAAACAGTAATTTTACCATTGTTTTAATTTTATGAATAAGATATTACAGTGTAAATATAATCTGCATTTTACTTTTATTGTTCAGCATTCATTTTGAGAAATATTTATATGGTTTTATACATATCTAATTCATCACTTTAAAATATTTCATACAAATTTATTTGTTTTTCTATTGATGGACATTAAGATTCTTTATAGTTGTTTTGTTTTTACATGTAAGACTGTATTGAGCTTTGTTGTACAAATCTCCTATTGTATACATGCTAGAGCTTTAGGGTACAGGCCCAGACGTAGAATTACTGGGTAATAATTGAGTATATGTGTATTCAGTTTATTAAATGACCAAATTGGTCTCCAAAGTGGCCGTACCTCCAGCAGGTATGAGAGGTATGAGAGCACCATATTCCCCACATCCTTGTCAGTGCTCGACATTATCAGCTTCCTAATTTTTGGTCAATCGGATGGATGGGCAAAAGAACTTATCTCAGTATTGTTTTAATGTGTCTGTTTCCTGATTAGTAATGTACATGAGTGTCTTCTTGTGTGTTTCTTGGACATTTCGATTATGTTTCTGCAAATTGCTTGTTAACATCCCTTGTCCATTTATCAAGTTATCTTTCTTCTGCTGAGTTGTACCTGTGTACTATACACTGTGTTTACCAATCCTTTGCACGTGACTTCTTCCAGTGTATCACTTGTGTTTTGTCTTAGTATCTTGTTCATGGAAACATTTGATAATTAATTTATTTTAATTTATGTATCTTGTCCTTTATGATTAACCGTGGCTTTTTGTATCTTATTTAAGAAAGCCTCCTCTACATTAAAGTCATTAAGAGAGTTATGTGTTCTTCTAAAATTTTCGAGTTTTGTTTTTCATTTTTAGTTGTCTAATGTGTGACCTTTGTTGTGTGATGTGTGTGATGTTGTATTAGTAGGGTGACCATATCATTTATTGATCAAAACTGGACACTTTTAAGGATCGAATGGAAAGTCATTAAGTATAAGATGCTGGGATGGCAGGTGTAATCCGGGAATATCTTAGACACTTTAGGATGCATCTCACCCTAGATAGAGGAATCTTATTTTATTTCAAATGGAAATTATCCACAGCACTTATTTTCCAGATTATCCTTTTCTCATGAATTTGTGATGAGAGTTCTGAAATAGTCTTAAGTTACCACATAGAGATGTTTGTTTAATTTCTTTGTTGTAAGAATAATTTTCCTTTCCTCACCTCATTTTGTACTTTCAGTAGGATAATTTTTTCCCCACTAATCTCTATCAACACACAGATTCAAAATATGAAGCAAGGTAGAGTTATCTTATGGAAAATAAAATGCCATTGCTAAATAAATGTCTTTTTTTTCCCTGCTTGCTTATAGACTTATTATTCATGTTTTAGAAGATAAGCTTATTTTTCTCTGAGAAATATCTGATTTCACAACCAAAGATTCTATGTTTTGTCATTTTAACATTGTTGTTTCAACTTGTCATTTTCAGGGTCCTATGAAGAAAGCACAGTTCTAACCATATTAGGGTCTGGATTTTCTCCCAGTTCAGCTATTTCAGTCTCAGTTGGACCAATAGGTTGCTCCCTTCTTTCTGTGGATGGTACGTCCTTTTAAAGTTCATTATTATTGAGTCTAATTGTCCTTCTCTAAGAGAAAGTGGAATCGAAGAGCACTGTTATCCTATAGTGTACCCTATGCGGTCATGAAATTGGCAACTGCTTTGGATAAATGTCTTTTTAATCTTCCAAAAAATTAATAAGATAAGACATTTAGCTAATTCTTTCACTGTTGTACAGTGTCTTAATCCCATGGTAGTTGATTTTTGTTCTTTTTTTCCTTCATAGTGATTACATGAAATCTTTTCTGCCTGAAACTAATATAAAATAATATTGAATTTCAACTGTAATTGAAAAAAATAAAATGAAATGAAATAAAAAAACCAAAAAAAGAAATCATTGCTTTTTTGATGTGTCTCTGGACCTGGTCATCTTTTCTGACTTCTAGTCCAACAGAGCCTCCTCCATTCGTTAACAGAATTTAAAGATTATTCATGTTTTCTGCTCATAAGAAAAGAGGGTCATAATTATTTATTTCCCTAAAAATTATCTTTCATAATCCTAGGTGTATTTCTTAATTTTAATAAGTTGGAATTATGTAAGCAAATCCATCTTTCTTTCATAGAATTCAAGTTGTTTTTAATTTAGATCGTCTATGCATTATTGAGACCTAACAATTTTGCATCTGTATTACAAGTGCACATATACTATTCTAAATGTAGTGAAGAATGTGTTTTCATTTAGTTTTCAGTCACCTTTCTTGATGAAACCTATTTTACTCAGTTTGGGACATAAACAATATATCAGACCAAAATTTTTAGAATTATGGTATAAATGATCTTAGAGATTGGGATTTATTATTTTTGTTGTTATTATTATTACAATAACTCTTTTTGCCACAGCAGCAGTCAGGAGCACATTGTTTACTTTGCTTTCATGATTATTTTACCTAGGAGCATGTGATTCATAATATCAGGTCGTTTTTAAAGATTTTTTTTCTCCCATTAATGTATGAGCAGCTTTCCTTAGATGTATTTCTCGGGGTATAAAAATGAAGGCCAATGTTTATATTGGCAGATATACAATTTCAGTAATTTTGTCTCACAGAAACGTTTGGTTTATGGTTTTTTTCTTCTTTTTTCTTAATCACAAGAAAAGGAGATCAGGTGCCAGATCCTGAATGGAAGTGCTGGACGTTTCCCCGTTGCTGTGTGCATCGCTGATGTTGGACTAGCACGGAATGTCGGAGACGAGGTTTTCTACTTCATTTATCAAGGTCGGATCTCACACATCTGGCCTGCTTCTGGGAGCCTTGCAGGTAATACTTAATTGTTCCAAACAAAGAAAATTCTGTACATTTCCATCATTTTGTTGTACTGTTTCTAGAACAGGGTGAAAGGAGAGGTAACCAAAGCTCCCTCACGTAGAACAAAGGAAACTCCTTTTTAGAAGGCACAGTGATAAGTGGCCAACTAATTCTTTTGTTTCTTATGAAGCACAAGTCAGGGTGACTGCTTATATTTACATCTTGGGTTATTGAATTAATATCATCAATTATTACATGTTTCTATAATAAGCTCATCAGTTATGTCAAGATAAGATTTATTAGTTAGTATTCTGCTTACCAGCTGCTCTATTTGTAACCACAGTCTCAGTGGAGTTACTTGACCCAGAAAAAGTTCCGGGGACGGAAGGCTGATACAGAGATGAAAAGAAAAAATAACATATTTTGCCTGTTCTATTTCATTTCCTTTGTGTTTTTTGTTTGTTTGTTTCACCATGCCTAGTTTTGGATTTTGTGCTAGTTTTGAACTTTTCAGCATGCTTTGTGTTTTTATTTTAGTTTATTTTTATTTTCTTGGTATTTTTTTCTTATTTTTCCTTTTACTTAGAAGTATTAAAATTTGGAATTAGGTAAGAGCCTTACGTCACTTCCATGTCCCACTGGTGGAATGGTTGAGCAAATAGAAACAACATAATTTCTCTTTAGGATGATGAAAGCACTATACACAATAACAGTTGCTGCTGGTAATGTCCCAAAGCAATGTTGGTTACAAATCTGTTATTTCATTAAATTGCTCAGCCCAGCTCCCTTACAGTTTCAGACTTTAGAGCTCAGACTAGGGTGTGCAGTGTAATTATATGTATATTATCTTGAGCCTGGTCCCTGATCTATTTGCCAACCCATCTCTTGGATGATTAGACAATTCTTGAATGATGAGTTAGATTATATTGCCAAAGTTTCTTTTTGTTATTGTTAATCTGTTGTTGTTTTTTTTGGTTTTATTTTATTTTATTTTTTGTTATGTAGGGGGTACTCTTCTGACTCTATCTGGATCTGGCTTTACTGAAAATTCAAAGGTATTAGTTGGAAATGAAACCTGCAATGTGATTGATGGGGATGTGAATAAGATAACCTGCAGAACACCAAAAGTAAGGCATCTGAGTTTAAGTCTTTTTTTTCCCCTAATTCTACAATCTTATGAATTTAGGAACATCTCAGTAGAGGGTTAAACAAATGACATATTTACCTAGGAAGTGCAGAGTTTCAGCTATGCTCTTTAACAATTATTTCTTCAACATCTTTCTAGATACTTAACATCATTAAGGAAGACAGACACACAAGCCAATATTAAAGAGTGTGGTCCATTTGAAATAATAGAAGTAGATATAAAGTAAAGATAAAATATGTGGGAAGAGGGTATTAGAAAGAGTTTCACAGAACAGTAGAATAGTTGACGTACTATCAAAACTTGAAGGATGAATGAAAGTTGACCAGGTAAATCAAAGGGAGGAAAAAATTTAGTACTAATAAATAGTCTAAGAAATTCAGGGAAGCAAATTTAGACATTTTTAGTTTTTAAAATGGAGCATATACTTTAAATGTGTTAAAGGTTCAGTTTGTTGATAAAAAAAAAATGTGAAGGTCCCCATGCAATATTCCATTTTAGGAACTATTGTTGTTCTTTATTTTAAAAAATAGCTTTTTAATTAAAACCAAGAGTCTGGTTTGCTTATTATGTGCATAATGATGATGAATCCAGTCACTAACATTAAAAAAATATAGCAGATTAAGGTGGGCATTATGCAGTTGAAATCTGTAGGAAAAGTAAATTTGAACACACATTGGAATGAATGGTGGAGATGAGAATCTGGAGGATGCAGTACATTAAATCTTATTTTAAATTTTGTCATTAAGCTAAACACTCAGTGTGCATTAAGTAAGTAGTAGGCGTAAAAAGTGATTTTCCTAATTGGGAATTATATATGTGCTATACAAGTGAAAGCACCAAATATTTTTTTAGGAGTCCAAGTGTTAGTCTTGGATTCTGGAATTAGTAGGTCAGCTAAAGATATAATAATGTGATTTGTCAGTGAAAAGGAATAAAAATTATATTCAAGTCTATTTTTAGAACAAAAAGTCACAACATTCTATATCTTACGTTTTTATCAGTTAATCACTTGTCCAGAGCATCTTGATGACATTGCTGAGCCTTTAGGAATCCAATAACATAGATGCAATTAAATTGATCAAAACCACTATATCATACATCTTTATATAAAGAATTCAAACATGTAACCTACATTTGAAACCAGGACTTTCTAAAATCTGAAAACTGACTCTGATTCATGACTTAGAAACAAAAATCTTTGGAAGTTTATTTTGAATAATTCTGTTTGTTTTTAGTCATTGGATAGCTATATCTCAACATTTAACATTTTCTAATTGTTTTAGTTTTTCCTCTTATTTCAGAGAATTGAGGGTACAGTTGATATTTCAGTTATTACCAATGGATTTCAAGTCACCTCAAAGGATGCTTTTAGTTATAATTGTTTACAGACTCCAGTTATAACTGATTTTAATCCAAAAGTACGGACAATACTAGGTAAGAAATTCTCCAATAAAATCAGCTATTTGACATGTGTATGTGTGTGTGTAAACCATTTCTAGAAAGTTTTTTGAAATAATTTTTCTTGCAGTTCTGTTTCTTAAATCAAAACGGGTTATTAGTTGGTTTTATTTTTAACCATAAGTTACTCTATTATTTAACTTTCAACATGTGCAATAGGAGAGAAATATTTTTTTAAAAAGCGCTTTGCCATTTTTCCCTGTGAAACAATTAAACATGAATTTTATCTCCATGCGGCAGCTGTCAGCTCTTTCATTGATTTTTCTTTTGCCTCCGAAAGTGTCAGAACTTCCTAATTCCAGTGGTAGCTTAAGAGAGATGTTGGTTTACTTAATATGCCAATTTCACACTGCATAATAAGTTGAACATTTTTGTAAAACTTTTTTTATTTTAAATAATAGGAGAAGTTAATTTAACAATTAAGGGTTATAACTTTGGAGTTGAGCTCACACAAAGCGTGGCAGTGTTTGTTGGAGGAAAACCCTGCCAGGTTCTTCACTGGAACTTCACTGATATTAGATGCCTTTTGCCCAAGTTGCCTCCTGGAAAACATCATGTCCATGTAGAAGTCAGAAACTGGGGTTTTGCATCAACCAGGTATGATAATGAACACAGAACTGATGGAGTTGTCCAACACATGGGTTACCAGCATAGGATAGGCAAAGAAGCAGTCATTCACCTTATAACATGCAGTTGCTCTCTTCACCTTTCTACTATCCTTTTGCAAAATGTTCTTAGAAAACCTTATAAAGTTCAATAAGGTGCTTATCATTCAGGTTAGGGTATAAGATTGTACAAGGAGTTTTATGTATATACATCACTTGATTTTCATTTGTTTTGCAAATACGTAGTTAGTAGGGACAGGCACTTCCTCAGTGCGGGATTGATAGTGGAGAATAAGAGAGACATGTCCCCCATCGTTAGTGATGGCACAATTTTGTTGGGAAGGCAGATTTCAAACAGAGGATTACATAAATTACTTAATTATAAGTGGGAAAAAGGCTACAAATAAGAGGTGCCAGATGTTGTAAGAGTATATAACAGAGAGAACTAACTTTTCCTGCGGGAAAGGTAAGAGGTCTCTGAAAAGTTGACAATTAAGCCAAGAAATGGAGAGGGTGTACTTGTATAGAATCCTCCGCCAACTCAAGCTTTTCTTTAGGTAAGTGTTCAGTATTTTCTTTCCCAAAGCTGTTTGTTAACTGGTAAAATTTTTCGTTCTGTCATAGGAAGTTACAGGTTTAGAGCAGAAAAAGGGGAAATTGAAATTTAGGGATTAATAAAAAGGCAAGTGAAGCTGATGTTGGAGTGGAAGGAGAAAGGATTATAGCAAAATCTTGTGAGAGGTTAAGAAAGATGAACAACAGGAGACATAAACCTCGGAGCTGCATTCCCTCTTAGAGTCACAGGGCAGAGCTCACATGGGTTCTAGAAAAGCTGTTGGCTTGTGCTTTGGCATAATGGGATAATAGGCAGAAATGACAGCATAGAAAACTGGGTATTTGGGTGGCGGTTCAAGAAGTACCATTTTGGTATGCTGAGGAAGTTAAACAGCCGTTAACACAAAGGGTCATTGAAGTTATAGTGCGAGCTGGAATGTGGGAATGAACTCTGTATGTCAGGTCAAAAATGCATTGTACCTTTTGATGGTCTCTTAGCAGACACATTGTTTGTAATAAAGCAAAATAAATTAAAAACCCTGTCACTGAAACAGCAGGAAGAGAGATCAGGACAAGTGTAAAACAATCATAGAATAGATAGTCAATTCAAATTAATTGCACAAAACTTTCAGTGTTCATATAAAATGTACAGAATTTCATTGCTGTCCTTTTTTTAAAAATAGAGAATGCTTCTTTTATGTTTGAATCAAATGAATCTATAAAATATCATAAAGCATTTCATATATTTCTTGTGACCTCAGTTCTCATAACCATCTTTTCCCCATAATATTTTAAGATCTTTTATCACAAATTCTTCACTATGGGATTTTCAAAAATGTGATATTCATAGTTAGAGAGAAACTATTATCTATATACCATCCAACCAAATTGAAGTTCATGATAACTATCAGATTAGTTTGAAAAAGTACTGCCTAATTAAATATTCAATTACTTCTCCTTGAATGAATCAAGTTTAGCAATATGACACCATGGAAAGCTCATTGAAACATCTATTAATTTTTGTTTTGCAGAGACAAGTTAAATGCTTCTATACAATATATTTTGGAAGTGACTAACATGTTTCCACTGAGAGGCTCCTTATACGGTGGCACTGAAATCACTATAATGGGTTTGGGGTTTAGCACTATACCAATGGAGAACACCGTGCTCTTGGGTAAGAGTTTCTTCCTCATGGGAGGATTGTTGGGTTTTTTTTTTGGTTTTTTTTTGGGAGGATTGTTTCGTGTGCGAAACTGAAAAGATGTGGTTTAGATGCTGAGTTATTACACAAAGACTCTCAATCATGGAAGCTTTATCTTTCTATCAGTGTATAAAAGGTTAAGTATATTTGGTTAAGATGGTAAACGAAATAACAGCTTTTGATTTTCAATAAATAATTATCGTGTATGTAATGCATACAGAACATTTTAAAAGAGTGAGCTCTCTGTTCTAAAAAATAATCAGGACTCAAACAGGATTTCCATCAGAAAAAAAAGTACCAAAGATCCTACTATCTAATGTGGAGCTTTTGTAGGGCTTTGACTGTTTATTTATTACACTTCATTTCTACAGTTCACAAATATAGTTGAGAAAATGTTTTTTTCTTCATCTTTATTCTTTCTAGGGTCCTTCCCTTGCAATGTGACATCATCATCAGAAAAAGTCATAAAATGTATTCTTCATTCAACAGGGAATGTATTCAGGATTACCAACGATGGGGAAGATTCAGGTATCAGCCAACATCTACATATTTTAAATAATGGAAGCACTTTAGCTTGTAGTTAAATTGGTTTTTATTTATTTTATACTTCAGAGCATTCAGAGACTATATATTGTTATTTCTTTCTGTAATGCATCAGTAGTATCCCCTTGACATAGAGGGTCACTTATAGAGTAGACTTGAGCCTAAAATACTGAACTTTATAGTTTCCAAGTTCAGGAATTCCCATTTGTTTTTAGTGCAGTATAGATCTTCCTTGGTTTGTCATTGGTTGTGAATTTCTAAATGAATATTCAAATTGAAAGTATATAGATTTTTGTGTGCCGCTATGCCTGAAAAAATTATGTTTAAAGAATTAATCAGCTTTAAAAAATATCATGTGCTATTTCTGAACAACTTTGTCACTGATTTCCTGATTTCTAAAATTGTCTCTTGATCATCAATTTTGTAGTTGTGTGGTTTAGATTTTTCCTTAGGTTCTCATGATCTCACTTTCCATTATTTATGTTTATTTTTGATATGTGTTTAAATTATGCCTTGTGAAAATTTTACAATGTTATTTAAAAAGTATTTCACTAGCGATTATATAAACATGCAGTATTTCCAAAGATAATTATTAAGAATGTTCACTCCTTTTCCTTTTTCTTTAAAATGATGACTCAATTCTTGCTCCCAGTCCATGGATTAGGTTATGCCTGGTCACCATCAGTCTTAAATGTATCTGTGGGAAGCACAGTGACATGGCATTGGCAGGCACATCCATTTCTTAGGGGAATAGGATATAGAGTTTTCTCTGTCTCCAGTCCTGGAAGTGTAATTTATGATGGCAAAGGATTTACAAGTGGAAAAGAAAAATCTGCATCAGGTATGTTTCTACTTTGTTGAGTTTAGCATCATGCTGCTTTTTTTCTAGATGTAATAAAAAGACATTTTGAGGAGATTTAAAAGGCATTTGCATAAATAATATATACAAATATACAAAATAGTTTAGTTGGCACTTTATTGCCATAGTAAAAATTTACAAATTTATAAGATATTATAAATGAATGTAAGCAAGATATTGTATACATTAGTGATGAGTTCCAGTATCAGAAATATCTTTATTCATTCTGGAATAATCAACCAATTGAAAAAAACATATGAAAACAAGCAAACTACAAAAGAAAACTGGAATATATGTTTTAACCATACCAGTCTGATGGGAAGTAGTGAACGTCTGTTGACTGGAATCAGTTTTAAAATCACTGTGTTTCCTAGGACAACTCAGTATAAAGTGTGACTTTTAGACTGCCTGTTTTGGTCTATCCATGTAGCAGTTTGAACTTTTTACTGGTAAACACAAACTATTACTTGTTTATTTTTCACTCCATATTGAGTTGTTCTTTAAATTTTGGTTATACCGGACTTGACATGGTTTTCTTGAAAAATTAATACTGGATCTTGTCTTCCCGGAGTGTGATTTCATTATACAAAATAGCTCTGCATAGCCAGTGAATCACTTCCTTATTACTTTCTGCTGAAATATCACATGCATGAAAGTCAGAAACTTGTCAACTGTAGGTGCATTTGAATGATTTCAAATTTCTTTTCAAAGATGCATTAATTGCTTATATTTATTATGTCCAATCTTATTTTATGGCAGGTTCATTTTCTTACCAATTTACTTCACCTGGAATTCATTACTATAGCAGCGGGTTTGTTGATGAAGCGCATTCCCTTTTTCTCCAAGGAGTCATTAATGTTTCACCAGCTGAAACCAGGCACATTCCCCTGCACCTGTTTGTGGCTGGCACGGAAGCCACATATGTTCAGGGTAAGAGAATTAAAGATGGAAACCCCGTTACTCTGGGGACTCAGGTGCATGAGACCTTTCTAGAGTAAGAGGCAGAGGACCAGGTCTAACCTTCCTTCTGTCTCTTAATAGCCACATAACCTCGAAGAGGTCTGGACTACCCTGAGGCTGGACTTCATTATAAAAATCATGTTAATATTGTCCTGCCAGCCTGTTAGTATCCTTGTTTGCCTCAAAGAAGATATAATATGAAAAAGTTCTAACGCTCTGCATGTGTCCGAAAATATGTTAAAATGTGAGATGTTATTGTTTCATGTTCCCCATGGGATCTGGCCTTAGACAAATTGAGAAATTAATTTTATGTTCATTCTCTACTGTATCATCTTTGTCCAGGTCTTTCTTTTATCTCTGTACTGCCTGGGGCCATCTTGTCTTTAAGAAGAAAAAAAAAAAAAGGTTTACCAGAATGTAAACCACCATCATCAAAATAGAGTAATGCAGTCTGAAAACAGTTCTTATTTTTAGAATATTATCCATGACTGACAGGCAGTTCTTTTGTCTAAAGGAGGACCTGTGAATTTGCACTTGGGAAGCTCTGTGACAGGCTGCCTGGCAACAGAACCCCTGTGTGGCCTGAACAATACCGAGGTTAAAGATCCAGATAGATTTCTGTTTGAGCTTTCAAGGTGTTTTTCACCATCTATAAGCAACATTAGTCCATCTACTGGGACAGTGAATGAACTGATAACGATTACTGGGCATGGCTTCAGTAATCTCACATGTGCCAATAAGGTAAGACTACAAAGATCTTCTTTTTATGTCTACATATTTCATAAAAGCAAGATATTGTGTCCATAACCTCATAATTTAATTTCTAACAGCTTTATTGTGATATAATTCACATACCATACAATTTGTTCACTTAAAGTGCATACTTCAGTAGCTTTGAATTCATCGCTTTGAATTTAGTATATTCAGAGTTGGGCGTCTATCACCACAATGAATTTTAGAACATTTCCTTACCCCATAAAGGAACCCCACGGCCATAGACATTACTCCCAACCCCTCCATCCCTCCCTGCCCTAACTAACCACTAGTCTTACTTTCTGTCTCTGTGGCTTTGCCTATTCTGGACATTTCTTATAAATAGAATCATCCAATATGTGTCCATTTGTGTCTGGCTTTATTCACTAAGCCTAATGTTGTCAAGGTTCATCCATGTTGTACCATGTAGCAACACTTCATTGTTCATGGCAAAATATTCTAAGATATGCTTTAATCAGCCCCCAAATCAATTTTATGCATACAAAGTTTGTACATGATTAATGTTTTAAAAAAAAATTTAGTTGCTGACAATACAAAATTTTCACATTCATTTACTTTCAGGTTACAATTGGTAACTACCCCTGTGTTGTGGAAGAAAGCACTACCAGTTCCATTGCATGTCATATTGACCCTCGAAACTCAATGGATGTTGGCATCAGGGAACTTGTCACCTTAAGGGTCTACAACCTGGGCACTGCTATCAACACACTGTCCAATGAATTTGATAGGCGATTTGTACTTTTGCCAAACATCAACGTGGTGCTGCCCAATGCAGGATCCACCACAGGAATGACAAGAGTGACCATAAGCGGCTCTGGGTTCGCAGTCTCTTCTGCAGGTGTAGAAGTCCTTATGGGTCACTTTCCATGTAGAGTTCTATCTGTGAATTATACGACCATCAAATGTGAAACCTCTCCTGCTCCCCAACAGCTTGTGAACGTTGCTCTTTTAATACATGGAGTTCCTGCCCGGTGTCAGGGCAACTGCAGCTTTTCGTACTTAGAAAGCATCACTGCTTTCGTAACAAGAATCTCCCCAGACTCCATCAGGGGATCTGCAGAAGTTCTTATTGAAGGAGAAGGTTTTGGCACTGTCTTGGAGGACATTGCTGTTTTCACTGGAAGCCAACAGTTCAGAGCAATAGTTGTTAATGACAAGGCCATCACTGTCCTCGTGACTCCCCTCCCGGCTGGACATCATCCTCTTCATGTTGTGGTGGGAACAAAGGGCTTGGCTCTGGGGAACCTGACTATTCACAGCCCCACAGTAGCATCTGTCACGCCAATTTCTGGAAGCATCGGTGGTGGAACTACTTTGGTGATCACAGGAAATGGCTTCTATCCAGGCAACACCACAGTCACTGTTGGGGATGAACCTTGTCAAATTATATCTGTCAACTTCAGTGACGTCTACTGCCTCACCCCAGCAGGGGCGGCTGGAAGGGTCCATGTGGAGATCTTTGTTAATGCAGTTGCTTATCCACCTCTCTCATTTACGTACGCCTTGGAGGATACGCCGTTTCTCAGAGGAATTGTCCCAAATACAGGTACTCCAGTACCTGCCTTTTATTGTTTTGATATCATATTATCAGTAATGTGTATTAGCATAGAATTGGAATAATGTTTATAAATTATTATTAAGATGTGTTTTTAGATTGCAGTCAATCCAGTTAATACATGGGATTTGAGTTCTCTATTGTTTTGATATCATATTATCAGTAATGTGTATTAGCATAGAATTGGAATAATGTTTATAAATTATTATTAAGATGTGTTTTTAGATCGCAGTGAATCCAGTTAATACATGGGATTTGAGTTCTCTATAATCTCTATGTTGTGATTATTTTTGCAGATTCTTGGGATAAAATTTTTAGTCAAATGTCAACTTCTATTCTGAGACAAAAATCCCCATTAATTAACTTGACCTAAATTTCAAAATGAAGAAGAAATAGCTTTATATCTATGGACATAAATTGGTCATTAATTTATGTCATTAATGTTGATATGGCACAGGAAACACTTGTCAAAATTCAGAAGTAGTTGATGTTACTAACATTGAGAGTATTTTGGAATACCTTGTTACCATGAAACTACAATTGATTATTCACTTATTCACACAACAGAATTCTTTCTAAAGAGGTAATTGGCCTATTCAGATGGAAAAAATACTATAAGATTTATTCAATTATTTAGCATGACTCATTTTTCTAAAGTAAGAATACACTGAGACATCTTCTTGATCCTTTGTCATTATGTTACGCCATTTGTGGTTATCTTCAAGCTGTTGGAATACTTATCATCTATGTAATTAATTCTGGAGAGGCAGCTGTAGTATAATGGTTAAGAACATGGCCCTGATATCTGGGTTCAAATCTTGGTTCTGCTACTTTTCAGTGATGCAACTTTGCATAATTTTTTCAAATATCAATTTCCTTATACATGCAGTCACTTACCCCATAAGATTAAAGAAGTTCATTCATATAATATAACTTACAATGATACCTTTAATAAAGAACTCACTAAGTGTTAGCCTTTACAAAAAAGTCCTTTTTAGTTTACATCATCAGGAAATGTGTCAGATTTGGGTAAGGTGTATACTCTGCTTTCAAGAAGTTTGCTATTCAAATTTCCTTTGATACATCGTGTTTTCTCATTTAGAATTTTTTTATAAAGCAAACATGAATGATAGTAATGACATACTTTCTCCCCGTGTATTTCTAGTCATTGCAAATGGTGAACTAAATATTGGCATATGTTCCTTATTTCCATGAGCCATTTCTGTCCCATCACTCTCTTTGAATGTCTCCTTCAAAACAATGTATTTGAATATAGAAGGCTTGTGGACAAGTGAGAACTGAGCTGTTTTACTTACTGAAGAGACACACTTAGAGCAACACTTCCATTAGAAAGGCAAAAATGCCAGACAATGTTAAAAATGTAAAACCCCCAGAAGATTTTTAGCTTGTATCTTAAAATTATTCCTAACATGAAAGATCTCATTAATATCTTTAGTCTTTAAAATAACAATATATATTTCAGTGATCTTCACTATGGTCAGTTATATGGTTATTTTACTATTACTATTGGAATTAATATCAAACTACTACTTGGTGACTATTTGTAACAAGTTTTGTTGCTGAATATCAATTCACTTAATACTTACGTATGTAGGTCTTTTGAATGACCTATGAAAAATCTCATGTTTTTAATGTCCTCAATGCATTTTTTTGTCAAAAGGAGGAAGGCAGGAAACTGAGGGATTGAAGTACTTTGTTCTGTGTGCATTTATTCAAGGCTTTCACATCAACATTCATCTACAAGTCTTTAATTCTTTTTTTTTTTTTTTTAATTTTAGCTGAGCCATCCTGCCACCTGTTGGCAGCTCAGCGGCTGTTCAGCTCGGGCCGGGACTCGAACTGCTGTTGCTCAGAGCTCAAACTCTTGAGCAAGCTCTTAACCAACTGAGCCACTTGACCGGCCCACTTAATTCTTTATTTATCCATCATAATTTGTTTAGCAAGTCATATATATTAAAAATGTTTGAATTAAAATTCATCCATCTTCCAAGAGTTTCTAAAATCAGGAAAGTACCAAAAATAAAAAACAGTAAGCCCAGCCCTAAAATACACTCCGATCAGCCACCTCCTGCTCAGACATTCAGATATCCTAACTCTAGATCTCTCTTGTCTTCTCCACTAGCCTGACTTACTAACTTACAACTTGGTAGAATGAACAGAAGGGCTGGAAAATCATGCATGTTGAGATAACTTATACTTAACATACCATAGGCTATAATGTATGCTATAGCCAAAATATACATGTCACAACATGTTTTGTTCATATTTACGTTAGTTTTTAATACTGAATATTATTTTGTTGATAGGTATATCTTTAAATGCTCTATGTATTGGCATTAAGATATATTTATATTGTTTGCCTTTTTTTTTTTTAAAGGTCCACCAGGAACCACAGTTCAGATCACTGGATCTAATTTTGGCATTGACATCTTGGAAGTTTTGGTGATGATAAATAACACTCAGTGTAATGTAACCATGGTGAATCATAGTGTGTTGCAGTGCATTGTTGGAGAGCATGCTGGCGGCACATTTCCCGTTACGATGCATCACAAGACAAAAGGCTCTGCTGTGTCCACAGTTGTATTTGAGTACCCACTTACCATTCAAAATATTCATCCAAGCCAAGGTAGTCACAAATATACAGGAACCTATAAATATATTGTTTCAGTAAACACCTTACTTAGAAAACACAAAACAGAACAATATTCTTCAAACACTGCTAAAATTTGTATTCTCTTAATACATTAAAAATATTTCTGCTTATGCATCAAATAAATAAGTATGCATGGGCATCAATTAATCATATTGACATATCAGTTCAATGCCTGTATTTCTTAGTGTGGTATAATTTATTTATTTATTTATTTATTTATTTATTTATTTATATTTATTTATTTAAAAAAAACTTTTATTGGGGAATTGTAGGATGGGAACAGCACTGGGGAATTGGGGGAAGGGGAACAGACAAGTTGCTATCCTTTTGTTCTTCAGTCTCTAGTTGCTTCACTGGCCCAAGTTGGCACCATCATTGCGCTCTTCCCGGGTGAGGCAGATCAGTCTCAGGCTTCTGGATGGCCATTCACTGCGGCTGCTGGCCGCTCAGACTGGCTGCTGGCTACACATGGTAGCTCATGGCAACCCACTGCAGCAGGGGCTGCAGCCTACACCATCGCAGATGACTCACGGCAGCCCAGCTCTAGGTTCAGCATCTTAGCTGTAGAGGGCAGTGTCACAGGCCCTCATATGTGGGATCTGAACCAGGGCCCTCTGGCATCCCAAGCCAGCTCTTAACCATCGCGCCACTCAGCCGGCCCTGGTATAATTTATTTAAAGTTAACCCTACTTAAAATGGCCAGGTTGTATGTGGAAAAAAATTTTTTTTAATCATCTTTAGAAATCACTGCCTTGTAATTATGTCTATGTAAATTTTTTTTTATTTAAAAGTTATTTTAGTGGTTAGACATCTTAAGAAAGTATAAATAATGTAATCTTAATTAAAATAGTAATTTTACATTTATGTTTTTACTACTCTGAAACTCTTTGTGACATCTCTTTTAAATAAAATTTTAGTTCCTAGAAGTACTTTAAATAAATTACCAGGCGTGACATTTATGCAGAGAAGCTTATAAAACACTATAAAGAGATTCTAAGCATTAATATACTATTCTATACTATAGATATAATTTCAGTTATAAGAATTTTCATTAGTAGCATTTCTATTTCAGATTTAAAAATAAAGTTAAATGTATACATAGAAGAGATTTTCTTTTAATTAGCTTTGCTTTTTCCTTTTACATGTTTTCTCTAGGGAGCTTCGGAGGTGGTCAGACCATGACTGTGACAGGCACTGGGTTTAATCCACAGAATTCCATTATATTGGTGTGTGGTTCAGAATGTGCAGTCGATAGGCCTAAATCCAATTACACAACTTTATTATGTAAAATTCCACCTAATAATGGTAAGCTGTCAGAACAAAGAATGGCTGTCTTAGAGAAATGGTTAATTTTATAAAGATCAGAGTCTGCATCTCTTTTTTCAAGTTTTTGTGTTCTTTGGGGCAACTGAATCACTTTCAAAACTGTCCTGATTTTAAGTAATTTATTCAGAATCTTTTTTTTCTAGGTTTATATGGGTTTCAAGATTTGTAGCATTTGGGTTAGAATGATTTGTTTATAATAAATGGCAGTGTTTCAGGTTCACATAAACTGATGGCTCTGAGTTTTTTAAGCATGCCAAATGGAGAACACATTTTTTTGTTCCTGCTGGAGTATTAGAGTACCCTTCAAGACAGCATAGTGTACTGGTTGTGAGTGTGAACTCGCATACTGCATTGCCAAGATTCAAACCCACCCAAGCTGTGTCTTTGGGCAAGTTATTCAGGCTCATTGTGTTTCAGTTTCTCCATCTATAAAACGAGAATAATGTATTGGCTCACTTTATAGGATTATTGTGAGGTTTAATAAGTTAATGTATTTAAAGTGGATGGAATGATACCTACAACATGTTGTGTGATTTGCTATTACGATTCATTTACTTTTACTTAGTTAAGAGCTGGGCCCTGAGGAGCCCCTGAATCTCAGTTTGCCACTTACTGTGTCACCTCAGCTAGGTAAATTACCTCCTCTCTGCTTCAGTTTCTCCATCTATTAAATGGAGATATTAGCCCGAATTCAGTGGGTTATTGTCAGCTTTAAATATCTGGCATTTTAGGTTCAAAACAAATTTTAATTATCTAACGAAATTTAAAAGGAACCAAATCCCTATTTTTAATGACTAAAGAATGTTTTATGTGCAAACATTTTTTAAAAACATTAACAAAATTTGATGAAGCTTTTCAAAACATTTGGCTTCTTTCTCTGACTTCTTATACAAAGAATATTGAAGAAAACGTAACATTTTTATAACTGGGCTTATTTATATAATTTCAACAGCAGAGTTTGATCCTACTTTTTTTTTTTTTAATGCAGCAATGCTGTTGAGCTTTACCAAGGTTTTCAGGATGCCTGTCTTAACACTAGCTCTGCTGCTTCCTTTTACATTTTGCATTGGGTTTCTGTAGTTTTCCCGTCTCTTACCTTGCTGTCAGCTGTCGCTCCTTGCTGTTGTCAGAGTGCCTGCCGTTGCTTCCTTCCTGCCCTCGTTTGCCATGTTGGCTCCCTTAGGACTGGAAAACGGAACAGCCAGGTTCGTAGAGTTGTCTACAATAAGAAGCTCCCAGGGAGGGTCTGAGGGGTTTTTTTCCTGTTGCTAAGCTGCATGAACCTTGTGATGTTTTGGGCTGTAGCTAGAGATGTTTATTACTTCACCTACAGCCTGTAAAAGTGGTTTGGGGAAAAAGAAGATGCTACTGAAAATGTTTGGGGGTTTTGGAAATGAATAAGGGCCTGATGGCAGAGCTGTACTCAGTTCCATCCTGTTTTCATAGGCAGCGGACCCGAGCAAGCCTGTGAAGTGAGCGTGGTCAATGGGAAAGATTTGTCACAGTCCACGACACCTTTTACATACACCATGTCACTGACTCCTCTCATCACTGAAGTATCTCCCAAGAGAGGCAGCACAGCAGGGGGCACCAGACTTACAGTCGTGGGATCCGGCTTCAGGTACTGTCTTCAGCTATACATCATATATCAGTGCATATTTCCAGACTCAAGCTATTATGCCTGCTTTCTCGTATGCCAGGGCAGTGCTTAAAGATAGTCATGTGATGTGCAGCCATCTGCTCAAAAGTCACACTTCAGGCACGTGATAGTACTACTGAGCTAACATTTACTGAGTACTTACCCTGTGCAAGACACCTTCCTACCCCACTGAAACTTCCTGCCTTACCTTTTTCATCCCATTTTATGGTCAGGAGATTAAGATTAGAAAGGTTAAATAACTTGCCCCAAATCCTAGTAAGTAACATCACTAGTATAAATCACCTTCTTATGTTTTCCCCAGTGTCTCGTCTCCAGCCATGATCTGTTTCATTTTGTAAATGAAACATCTCTTTCATGCATCAGGTCCATTTCACTGTACTGGCCAGATTCTTTTTTCCTAAATATATTCATTATTTAGCTCAAATGTATGTACTGCTTCATTATTCTTCAACTGGACAAGGCTGACTTCAAAATGCCAGATCATTTAAATCCTAGAGGCAATTTTAATTTTTCAAGTACTTATAACTACCTTGGGCTTGGCATTTTTACATGGAGGTTAAGTTCTAAAGACTGTGAATGTGGTGAAACTGTCACATAGACAAAATGATCCCTGAAAGTCTCTTGTCCAGGTGCCTGTTTGGAGACGAACACAGAATCTCACAAAAAATTGAACCCAGGCAGTTTTTATTTTTTCTCCAACAATGGGAGACCTTTGTAGTTCTATTTCCTGGCCTCTTCATTTCTGTTTATTTTTTTCTCAACAAACATTTTCAAGTCTTACTACTGAAAAAAGTATATATCTGTACTTTGATGGATCATAGGGGAACTTCATTTTTGCAATAATGTATATGAGTTATTATGACAGGGTGACCTAGAAATTTGAGAAAATCGTCAATGTTATGTTTTCCCCTCTTCTTTCTTTACAGTGAAAATATGCAGGATGTTCTCGTTACCATAGCTGAAGCCAAATGTAATGTGGAGTATTCCAACAAGACATATATTGTCTGCATGACAAACGCCCACACTCCTTCAGGGTGGGCTCCAGTGCATGTCACCATCGGAAGCATTGGCATGGCCACACGGGTAATAGTGCTGCTGCATACAGCAACCACAGCAATAGAAAAACTAGCATGTGGGAAGTGAAGTGATGGGTAACGGGCTTTTTACTTCGTTAATGTCTCCAAGAAATAACTGAGCTGTGACTATGATACACTGAAAGTAGATTATGATTTTTTGCTTATTACTCAACTTGTATTACTTCAGATTTTTAATCATTTAATTTAATTGTGGGGTAATTGGCAATGGGTTTTTCACTTTATTTTTATCGTGAAATAAGCAAGCATATTTAAGGTAGTTTATACTTTATTATTAAGGAAAATGCTTATTGTTTTAGAGTTCTTTATTGAGAAATTGAATGAAACATTCGCATAAAACCTCTAAATTGAAAAACTTCTCATGTTCTATTACAGGATAACGCTGACTTCTTATATGTCGATACTTGGTCCTCCAACTTCTCATGGGGAGGGAAGTCTCCTCCCGAGGAAGGGTCACTAGTTGTCATCACAAAAGGACAGACGATTTTGCTGGATCAAAATACCCCTGTTCTGAAAATGTTGCTTATTCAGGGTAAATTCCCAAAAATCTGCATGTTAGACTCTGCCCATGGAATAGCTCTGTAAAGTAATTAATCAAAACTCATTATTATGAACATCCAGAGTTGTGTCATGTTTTTCATATGGAGAGTAGTACTGAGTTCTTTAAATTGAGTATTACAGTTCATTTGGGGTATGAAATTATTTAGGGTATTACAACCAGAATCTTTTAATGAAATAGTATAGAAAATATCAGAATATATTGCATTCATGTGAGTAAGCATCTTTTGGAGCTAAATATTATTTCATGAAACTTGTTTCAGTAACTGTGTGTGTGTGTGGGGTGGGCAGGGAGTGCACATGTGCGCATGCCTATACAATTGCAGTGGATCACAGCAATACGAGGTATTTCTCCTTTAGAAAATGGTATAGTGGGTCCCAGGGGTTACAAAGGCATAGAGATTTGTTCAATTCTATGTTAAATGACCCCCTGATTCCCCTTGGGGGCCAGGTTGTTCTTCTTACCTTTGCCTTTGAACCTGCTTTCATTGTTACCTTTCATTTTCTCTGCTTCTTGATACTCTATTTTTGCTATAGAAAACTAAATAACCGGAACTGTTACAATCATGTATAAAAGTAATCGTTGGCAAGAGTATAATACTTTGGGATTTAGTGTATAAACTTTGCCATGTGGTTTTAGCAGCTCAAAGACTGTTGTATTTTATTTTTGTTTTAACTTCTGGAATAATATCCGTGCTTCAGAATTGGAAGTTATTAACTATTGGACCTTTGGACAAGATTTCTTGTCCACAAATTTATGTTAGTCTCATAAAAATGTATCTCCGTACATTCTTTAAAAATGCTAATCAATAATGCTAATCAGGCGATAGCTGTTACTAGTGAAACTTAGTGGATAAAAGTTCAAAACTAATATTGGTGTTATAG
This sequence comes from Hipposideros armiger, assembly GCF_001890085.2. Lineage (NCBI taxonomy): Eukaryota > Metazoa > Chordata > Mammalia > Chiroptera > Hipposideridae > Hipposideros > Hipposideros armiger. The sequence goes on along the minus strand of NW_017732142.1, from coordinate 220,716 downwards.
TGGTTTCTATAAAAAGTGCATTTCTTTTCTTTTAATTGTTTTCATTCTTAATTTATATTTTGTGGCTCTGTGTTTGTAGAACTAGAATTCATGTGCCTATTTAATAACATTTAAAATAACCAAGGGTTAAGAGAAAATCAGCCCTGGGATTTGATTTTCTATCACTTCCTGGGTCATGTCTGAAGTTGTTACATTTTATGATGCCAAAGAGCTGAAGTGACAGGCATAGTGATAGAAAAGAGGAATAAGAAATTAAATTTTAATGTATGATCAAATAAATAGCTTTTAATATTAATTTTCTTTCTCATATATTTCAAAATTGTGTGGCTTACAGGTGGAATTCTAATATTCAATGAAGCTGACATTGAACTCCAGGCAGAAAATATTCTGATTACAGACGGAGGCATTCTTCAGGTATGCAAGATAACCTGACCTCTCGCCATTTAAAAAAAAATACTATATGTAAAATGGACAGTTAATTATACCAAACTGTCACAAGTTTATCTTTGTACAGGTCTCTGTTAGTATAAAATCCTCTTTCTGGGGAAAATTTATCTAGAGTATTCTTGCGCTTTTAATGAGAAGATAATAGTATTACAATAGAGCAGAATTTAAAATAGAGCAGAAGAAAAATTAGGTCTGAGATGTGGCTATAGTCCATCAGTATACTTTCCAAAGGCCTGGCATAATGTATTTGGCTGACTAGAACATTAAAGGATTATCTTTTGGAAGAAAGCTACTGACAAGTGAACAAGCAATTCTCGAAAGAGAAGGGACAAAAGGAAAAACATTTCTTTTGAGTGATGAGAATTGTGGATATTGAGTTTTAACTTCCTGAATGATGCTTGTGCAATCTCTTGCAGATTGGGACAGAAACATCCCCATTTCAGCACAAGGCAGTCATTACCTTGCATGGGCATCTTCGATCTCCTGAGCTCCCAGTATATGGCGCCAAGACGCTGGCCGTACGTGAGGGCATCCTGGATCTGCATGGTATGGGGGACAACAGGGCTCAGGGCGTTGGATGAGGAGAGGCTAGACAGGAAACCAGAGATAATTCTCCTGAAAACTTTCTCTAAATGAAAACTTGCCAAGCTTCTTCTGTCCTTACATATTCCCTCTTTTTTTTTTTTTTTGAAGTGTTCAAACACATTTTTCTTTTTCTTTTTTTTTTAATTAAAGTTGAATGGGGTGACAATTGTTAGTAAAGTTACATAGGTTTCAGGTGTACAATTCTGTAATACTTCATCTATATATCACATTGTGTGTTCACCACCCAGAGTCAGTTCTCTTTCCATCACCATATATTTGATCCCTTCTACACATTCTCTCTTTATTCTTCTTCATCTCTTCTCTCCCTTATCCAGGCCAGACCAGGCCAGCCCTACACAGGATCAAGGCTGACAACCAAGGTCCCTCTTGGACAAGCCCTTCTGGCCCCTCTCTGTACCCTTCCCTGTACTCCTTTGCATGTGTTCCCATTATACTTTTTTGCTTCATTTAGCACTCACCGCAGTTCATACTGATTGTTTCTGGGCTCTTTCTGAAACATAGCTATACATTTATAGCTGTACTTTTGTATAACTATATTCTGGAAAGTTATCAGCAAATAATAATGATTTTGATCATGTTTGAGGTAGCAGGGAAACTTATTATTTAAAGGAAGCATGGAGTGTTCCTTTTTATATTGAAGTCTTCTATATTGCAATAACCTGCCTCTTTTATAAATTTAGAATATATAAACATGGTACCCCATTATGATCATAAATGCCTTGCATTGTGTTAAATATATTCGCTAGTGGAATTTTCAGAAAGTTACACATTTTCATTTGTCTCTAGATTATCAATTTAAGCAATTCCTGTCAACAAAGACAACATTTTATCAATAGTATCACACCACATTTATATTGAGTTCATATAAGAAGATTGTCATATATGGAATATATTGGTGCAGAAGGATGTTTTTTTAATTTTATAGATCCACACATATTATTACAAAACTGATTGTTACTTTTATAAAGCAATCACTTCTTTTTTAAGAAAGGTATGAAATACTAAGGTAAAATGAGCCTTTTCCAAATTGACTGAGTCCAGGAAAAAATTTAAATGCATAAAGCTCTCAATAACTGAGAAAGCATATCTGAAGAAATACTCGGTTTGCATGTTGGTTCCAGGTTTGCCTGTTCCTGTAATCTGGACTCGTTTAGCTCATACTGCACAGGCAGGGGAAAGAACTTTGATTCTACAAGAAGCAGTAACATGGAAACCAGGAGATGAGATTGTAATTGCAAGCACAGGACACAGGTACGATGCCTTCTGAGCCTGATGATTTTGATTTGTAAACAGAGACTTCTTTAAAGGCGGGGTGATTCAGAAGGTCCACAATGATTTGATTTAAATTTGAAACCTCAAATAAAGAAACATGAACAGTCAAATATGTATTTGTCGAATGTTAACATTGGGTTGCTCACCAATGTGTTGTTTCTATTGATTGAATTTGTAATAAGAAAGTATTAATTTGAACCTATGGGAAAAATATTTGCAGTAGGTCTTCATGTAACATTGTCGAAAGATTCTGTGACTTTATGTAAAATGACATATAATGGAAACAGTTTTATCATAGACTAATTGATATAAACAAGTGTTAAGTTCCTATGGCATCTCATCAACATTTATAACAAAACAATGTTGAATAAAATGATGTTATTCAAGGACCTGTTGTACTAATAAAATATTTTGGTTGTTTTCCATGGTTAGGTTTCCATATAAGATTTTGATTGAGACAAAAAGCATTCTGCTGTTAAAAGTCATTTGAAAACCTCTGATTAGAGCTTTAGCTAAATACATTAATGCATGCAAAAATGTAAATGAGTTTCTTTGTTTGTAGTCACTAAATAATATGGTTGAAAGCATCTAGTGAACTCTTTCTTATCTTACAGTCTTGGCAGTGGTTCCCATGATCCAAAATTGTTAGTAATAATTAAATAAATGGGAAGGAATCATTATAGAATAAATGATGATTAACATGACCTTCCAGGTGTCTGACATTTTATAATTGAAGCTGCTTTATGAATCTCAATTTCTCTTTAATTATATATTTAGCAAATAAGAAATAAAAGGAACAAAACTAATACAGCTACAGCAAGATTTATTGATGGGGAGCAGGAGACAAGAAGAGCTTTCTTTTTGCTTTATTGTTCAAATTATGGGTATCGGCAAAATTGTATATCAGGGAACAAATAGTAATTTATGACAAGAAACAGCTAAATTATGTTAAGGTTGTGACTCAATTTAGAATTAAAATTCAAGGTGGAATTTTGAGTTTGCCATTTTCCAAGTTAAAAATAGACTTGCAGATGTTAGGAAGAGTTAAAAATATACATAGCTTTATAAGTGACAATTTTTCTCCTGCCCTTGGAAGAAATTTTAATTATATAATGGCAAAATTAAAAAGTAGCAAAATGACAAGGCCTATTAATAGAATAGAAAGCCCTTATTTATAGCTTTTCTGTATGAAGTTGAAGAGTAAGGTTAGCGTTTAGCATAGAAATGTTTAGTTTTCAGAAACAAGAATTAAGGAGTTTCCCACCAAATCTAATTCATTGTTCATTATTTCATTTTTAAATCCTTTTTAAGAGTTTGTAAAGCAGTTGGTTAAAAATACCACTTCAAAGGCAGTCTGTTGGGTCCATCTCCCACCATTACCACCTACTAGGCCTGTGGCCATAGTTTTTTGCCTCTCTCTGCTTCTGTAAAATTGGAATGCTATTAGTATCTATCTTGGAATTACTGTAAGACTAAATGAGTTCATATGATGTGTACAGCACTTAGAACAGAACTTGGTTCAAAGTGCTATATAAGTGTTCGCTATTATGACAAAGGAAGGAAAGGTGTATCCAGGCACACATAATACATAAAAAAGCTTTTTAAAACCATCTTTTCTAAAGAAATCTCTGTATCATCTTGATCCAAGGGAATTCAATAGATCCCAGCCTAAACCCCTTTTTTCATACCACCTGTAGGATGTTCTAAATGAAATAGATATTTTGAATACATTCCTACAGAATTAGTGAAGTTGTATGAACAAGTGTAGCACTTGGAAAATATTTAATTGAAAAGCATCTGTACAATTGATTCAGTTGCTCTAAGAAAGAATAAAATACCATCTTAATTTTTCTCTTCAGAATATTGTATGACAAAAAAGGTTTCCTATTTTACAGATGAAGTGTTCTCAATAGCATAAAACTAATATTATTTTTGAATTTTTAAAAAAATTTACACAGACACAGTCAACGAGAAAATGAAAAAAGGACCATTGCATCTGTATCTGCTGATGGCATAAACATAACATTAACAAATCCACTGAATTACACACACTTAGGAATCACTGTCACCCTTCCTGATGGAACTCTGTTTGAAGCAAGGGCAGAAGTTGGAATTCTTACAAGAAATATTTTAATAAGAGGATCTGATAACGTGGAGTGGAATAACAAAATTCCAGCATGTCCCGATGGATTTGACACAGGTAATTTTAGCAGCTATCATGTGACAACTTAAAATGTTTTCAGACATTGCAAAAATATTCCCCAGGGGCAAAATCACCAGTTGAGAACCGCTGGACTAAGTTGTGCTCTAGTAATAAATAAGTCCCAAACCTCCGTGATTTAAAATGAGAAAGGTTTATTTCTCATTCATGCTACAGTGTGCTCTGAGAACAATGAAAGGCAGGGTTTATAAAGGCAAAACCCACAACACGTGATTTTTCTATGTAAATGAAAGATTGCTGGCTAGGTTAACTGGGATTAGTTAGTTACGATATGCAAACAAGGGGATTGAAAACTACCAGGAAGAAGGGTAAGTCTGTATGTGTCCTCTCCACAGTTGCTCCGGGATGTTGATGACTCCAGGATGTTTATGGCTCAGGCTGAGTTTAGCAACTTAACAGCAGCTCTGAGAACGGAGGCTCCAGATGTGCACAGGCCACGCTTCCCTAATAACTTCATGAGTGTTTTAAGTGACTCTCTTAGCAAGGCTCATGCTATTTTATTTTTTTCCATTATCACGGTTCATCTGCATCAAGTCTCACAATGTCCATTAAACCAAGTTTCATCCTGTTTAAAATGAGAACACTTCCTGTTCTGCCTACTTAACTACCGTTATGAGAATTAAGTGAGATAATGCATATTCTACTACTATCCAAGTATAAGATTGCATTAATTATATTAATCCCAAAATCTTGGGGAAAAGCTTTAGATATAATCAAACAAAATACCTTTATGAGTATCCATTCAACCATTCAATTACTTATCTATAGTATCTTTGAAAAATATGGTAGTAAGTACTTTAGGGAATGCAAAGATGAACAAGAAAAGGCACATGCCTTTCTTACTATCTGGAGGAGGAGATGATGTGAATGCAAGTAATTGTGTTCCAGAGTAGGATTAAAATTATATGTGAATAAAAGGATATAACGCGGAATCAGAAAAAGCCTTTATATAACTAGAGGATTTTGACATGATTTTTCTTTATGATCTCTTCAAAAATATTTCTGAAGGTGAATTTGCTACACAGACATGTCTGCAAGGAAAGTTTGGAGAAGAAATAGGAAGTGACCAGTTTGGAGGCTGCATTATGTTTCATGCGCCCATGCCTGGTGCTAACATGGTAACTGGAAGAATAGAATATGTAGAGGTAAGAGGCATTATGATTAAATCACAGTGATTTGCCCAAGGTTATCCATACAACAAATGTGTACTGAGTTCATGCCGTTAGCCAGGTGCTACTTCTAATCTGGTAGCGGAGACAGACCCTTTGAATATACCCAATTATTTACTCATTTAATCATGCTGAAATTTTGCTTCTCTATTTTTCTCAAATCTCACATTGAATTCATCATTAAGTTCTATCCACTCTGCCCACGAAACACTGGCTCCTGAACCCACACTCTTTCCACCACCTCTACCTGATCTCTCACCCAAATCACCGCCACCTCTCACCTGGACGACTGTGATTTTTTTTCCTAACGGGTCTTCCTGCTTCCACCCTTGCTCCAGTAGAATCTCCACACTACAGCCCAAGTAAAAAATTTAAAGTGTAAATCAGATCTTGTTATGCCCTGTTCAAACCCTTCAGATCTTCATATTACGCCTAAAACAGCAAGTCCAAGTCCTCCTAGGACCCACAGGATCTGTCCCCCAGCTGGCCTCTGACTGTATCTCCTATGAGTTACCTCTGGGTCGTGCCATGCAAACCACATAAGCCTCCCATCTGTCCCCTGATCACAGCGAGCACATTTCTGCCCCCAGTGTTTTCACTTGCTCTTCGATCTGCTTGAAATGCTTCTGTACCAAATATTTGTGTGGTTCACACCCTCATTTCAGTCAGTTCTCTTCAAATGTTCTCCCTTCAGAGAGAGGCCTTTCCTCACCACCTGTATTTGAAATAGCTGCCCAAACCCCTGCTTTTCTTGATTTCCTCATAATTCCTGACATTACATCTACTTTTTTTTACTTTTTTTAAATTTTTATCTCTCCCTCTAGAACATAAACTCAATTAGTTCAGAAATTTTATCTTTCTGGCTTTCTGCTGCTTCCTCTGCAGATGGAACAGTGCTTGACATAGAGCAGATTCTTGATTATTAATGGAACAAATATATAAATACATGAATCAATATGCAAGTTATTCCCAAGAGATTAGGAGCTCCTCTGTATCTTATTAATATTCAGTCTATACAATCAAGGTTTACTATAGCTTTTATCAAGTATTCAGTAAAAGGAAGGAAGGGAAAGGGAGCGAAGGAGAAGGGAGGAGAGAGAGGGGAAGGGGAGGGAAGGGAGAGAAGGGTGTAAAATCCATAAATTCATTAAACTGGGAACACTTAAACTGCAAACACTGAGGGTGATCAAGTTATTGCCTGTATTTTGTGAAACTCCCCTGCTCCTAGGATATGATACACACTTGTGACATCTGAGATACAGACTGAGTGAGGTTGCCAGGGTCAACCTGTATATTAAATATTAGTAATGGTTAATTTTTTATTTTAATAAGGAATGAAAATAGATTCCATAATATTTTATTTCCAAACCTCTGGGATCATATTTTGCACACATGTGTGCGCACACACACTCTGGCATACTCCGTATTAGATTAGTAGATTATGGGCTTACTAAAAGAAAGTGCAACAGACTGGTTAATAAGAGCACCGACTCTAGAATCAGACCAATGTGGGTTAAAATGGAGCCTTATGACTATGAACAAGCTATTCAGCCTTTCTAAACTTCAGTTTCTTCATCTGTAAAATGAAGTTAACGATAAGTGGCTACTTCCTAGGGTTGAGGTAAAGACTGTGATCATGCACATAAGACACTTAGCAAAGTATCTGGCACATGGTAACCATTTAAGGAGTGTTTCTTCTTATTAAGAATAAACATGAAGGAGAAAAGCTATTTAAGAGGTTTTATTTTGCTAAGCACAAAAGTTTTATAATAGTCCAAGGTTAAAAGCAGAAGAGTCAAACATGGCTTTTGTTCATTAATGATAATCATTGGTATCAAGTATGGGCTGTTATATAATGAATAAAACAAGGTAGGTTGGAGGCCAAATATTTTCAAATGACAAACATGAATAATACAGGAAATATAAGTGTATTAATAATAATATAAAGGAGATTATTTTTAAACAAGAAATATGAGCTAGGTAAAAGTTTGTGTCTATGTGATCACTAAACAGCTGTAATTTCTGGGCTTGGCAGGTATTCCATGCTGGCCAGGCTTTTCGGTTGGGGAGATATCCAATACATTGGCACATGCTCCAAGATTTACAGTTTAAATCTTATGTAAGAGGCTGCGCAATTCACCAGACCTATAACAGAGCTGTTACTATCCATAACACACATCACCTTCTGGTTGAGAGGAATATTATATATGATATCAAGGGAGGAGCATTTTTTATAGAAGATGGCATTGAACAGGGAAATATCCTTCAGTATAACTTGGCGGTATTTGTACAGCAAAGTACTAGTCTTCTGAATGATGATGTGACGCCAGCTGCATTTTGGGTAACCAACCCAAACAACACCATACGGCACAATGCAGCTGCTGGTGGCACTCACTTTGGCTTTTGGTACCGAATGAACAACCACCCTGATGGGCCATCCTATGACCGAAACATTTGCCAAAAAAGAGTTCCTCTTGGAGAATTCTTTAACAACACTGTTCATTCTCAAGGTTGGTTTGGATTGTGGATATTTGAAGAATATTTCCCCATGCAAACAGGATCTTGTACTTCTACCGTCCCAGTGCCTGCAATATTTAACTCACTTACTACTTGGAATTGTCAAAAAGGAGCCGAATGGGTCAATGGAGGTGCCCTTCAGTTTCATAACTTTGTGATGATCAATAATTATGAAGCTGGAATCGAGACCAAGAGGATCCTGGCTCGTTATGTTGGAGGATGGGGTGAAACCAATGGGGCGGTGATTAAAAATGCCAAAATCGTTGGTCATCTTGATGAACTTGGAATGGGGTCTGCATTTTGCACAACAAAAGGCCTGCTTCTCCCATTTAGTGAAGGCTTGACTGTGTCTTCTGTACACTTTATGAACTTTGACCGTCCCAACTGTGCAGCTTTGGGAGTGACATCCATCACTGGAGTTTGTAATGAAAAATGTGGAGGTTGGAGTGCAAAGTTTGTTGACATCCAGTATTTTCACACACCGAACAAGGCTGGCTTTCGATGGGAGCATGAAGTGGTACTGATTGATATTGATGGTTCGCTTACAGGTAATGTTATAGTTTCTGATAAAATCTGTTGGAAATACGTTTGCATTAACATGGAGAGTTGAATTGTCAAAGCAGACTCATGTGAGTACCCAGTACCAAACTTTACTAATGACAAGGATATAGGTCAACACTAGGCACAGATGAGACATTCTTTTCTGGAAGACCCACAGACTGTCAGATGCAGCCTCCAAATGTGTGCTTTTGCTCCTGCCTTTGCACTTTGGTTTTGAATTCACAGCAAATTTTGAGCAATATGTATGGAAATACTGATTACAAAAGGAAGCTGTTTCAGAATGCCTCCATTTTGTGCTCAGTTAATTGCACAGATAAGGAACTGCTTACACGACTACCCAAATTCTCCAGTCAGTCATGCTCCATAAACGTATAAATTCCAAGTTTATTTACATAAGCAGTGTAGACAGACTGTATATATCCTGCTCAAATATTTTAAAGGGAAGTTGTGAATTATAGGCCTGCTGTTAACCCTTTTTCTTTCCTATCCAAATTCTGAATTTGGAATTAGTTCAAGCGATATGTTAACTCTAGTAAGTTAAATTTTCTTTGTTACCATTTCAAGTTCAGAGTATGTCACATTTTTTTTGAAATATTCATAGTTTCTAGAACTTAGTGTCTTTATAAATTTTTATTGATAAAGACCTATCTAAATAAAATAGCAAGAGTTGTGTGTAGTGTGTGTGTGTGTGTGTGTGTGTGTGTGTGTGTGTGTGTGTGTGTGTGTGTGAGAGAGAGAGAGAGAGAGAGAGAGAGAGAGAGAGAGAGANTGTGTGTGTGTGTGTGTGTGTGTGTGTGTGTGAGAGAGAGAGAGAGAGAGAGAGAGAGAGAGAGAGAGAGAGAGAGAGAGAAAGAGAGAGAGAGAAGGGGGCGGGAGAGAGATATTCTGCATAACACTTTTGGAGAGACAATTGACAACTAAACCTACAGATATTAGCAATTTACTTTTGAAAGACTGTAAGATGGAAAAAGATTCATCTCAATATTCAAACAGACTGAGTTCTGCACTATAGTTGTTGGCTTCTGTCTCCGGTTCTAATGGTGGCTTTAAGAGGGAAGACATTTGGATGGTTCTAATATATAAAGCTTTGGGTAATCTTTATTAATTTATTTAATTTTGCTTTGATTTTTAATATTAGTTGGCAGTCCATCGGTTAGGAGTACAGGTTCTTTGGTCAGAATGCCTGGATTTGAATTCTTCCGTGTGCTTCTGACCAAGTTATTTATCCCACTTCCCATCCCCTACTTTGGCTCTTGGTCTTCAGGTCCTGTGTTTCAGCTACATCCACAATTAATTCCCTGGCCAAAGAGCCTACTGCAGAACCTCTGTATGAGTTCTCCTTGCTCCATGCCAAAAAAAAAAAAAATTACCAAGATATTTAGATTTTGTTAGCAATACTATGGGTCACAGTACTTTTATGTTGCAGACAGTTTTATTTTTTTTTTTTAGTTTTATAACATAAAATAGGAAACATGTTGTTTGTTCATTTCCTAGGCCACCAAGGACACACCGTCATTCCACACAGCTCATTGCTGGACCCTTCTCACTGCGCTCAAGAAGATGAGTGGAGCATGGGGTTCCCTGGGTCTGTCTGTGATGCCTCAGTCAGCTTCCACCGTGTAGCATTTAACAAGCCTACTCCAGTGTCTCTGCTTGAAAAGGATGTGGTTCTCTCAGACGCTTTTGGTAAGTGGGATATAATAGTTTAAACCACTAATTTACATATGTTTTCCTCAATTTTTATCACCTTCTTGACTTGTCACTCCTTGTCTAGAACATTGGAAAAATGCATCATATTTATATATCAGAAGCCAGGCAGGAAACAGATACACCCAAAACGGGCCTGTGAGAAATATTGAATAAATGCATGGACCCTTATGTTATTCTGCTGATTAAGGAAACGTCAGCCATTATGATGACACAGAGCAGGAAAGTTGACACAGCCCCTCGAGCAAAACAATAAAAATATACCATTGTTCCTGCCAATGAAGGCAAATGCTTTTGATTACCTTTGCTGGTTGAAAAGGGATGGGGGAGCATTTGCTATGTCAATAGCTGCATACCAGGTGCCAGAGACTGTTGATTTACTGATTTGTTTTCGGACAGATAGTGTACCTGGAACACCAGATGTGCTTGACATCATTACTTGACTAGACTACATCAATTTACTGTCTGTCATTCATGATCCATCTGGCATTTGCACCAGCCAAACAAGCAGCTAAATGAGGTTGTGGTGTGAATCCCGATCCTTGCATCTCTCAGATCTTCCACTGTGGCACTACTGTCTTTATTTCCCCCCCTCAAGGATTTGGAATTGCTTTTAGTTTATTGTCTTGCTAAGGGGTCAGGGGACATGGTTCCTAGAGTGTTCACTCAGTCCTTCCTACCAAATTTCCCCTCATCCATTAGTTAGAGATCCAATGTGGGAATCTTTCAGTTACTAGATATATCTATTCTCATTATACCTGTCCTAGCCTACTCTGACTGGCTCAGACCTATATATCTATCTCTTTATCTTTCTCTTCATTCATTTATTCATCCATCATTTGTCTAAAAGTTATTAGTTAAAATATCTATCTACAATGAATCCACTCACATACACTGTTTCAATGCACTTCAGATTTAGGAAAATAGCAAAAACATTAATGAATCAATGATTTGCTAAACAGTTCATTATCAAATATAGCTTTCTACATTTTCTATATAAATATCTAAATGATGTAGCTTCTTGATGATACTACGTAAAACTGTAACCATCAAGAACTAATCTAAACATATAATAAGGAACCATAAGTACAGAAAGAGACTTTATCAACAAAATCCAAGTGCACTTTTTTCTCCTTTTAGTGTCAACATTAACCATTTTTCTTCAATATAGTACAAATACTTTCATAATGTTACTGAAAAATTCTATCAGAATTTCCACATTTAATGATACTTACAAGGTAGAAACTTACAACTTGAAGCTAAGCTCATGCATCTCAATCTATGCCAAATGAATTTTGAAAATTTGTAGCATGATTATACCAGTCTTACTATAGCTGCTAAAATTACCCATGTCAAATCAGTGAGAACATACTGGAATTTTGTGGTTCTACTCCATGTTATCAGACCCTCTTATTAAAATATCTCTTGTAAGAATTTCAACTTCTGCCCTTCAAACAGAGTTCTATATCTATTCCCACTATATAGTCTGGAACCGGAGAAATAACCGTAAGATGGGCCAGTGGCCCCACTGGACTCACTTGTGAGACTAAGCAAAGATTCAGCCTATCACTTGGCCTTCATAAGCTCCCACTCTGGCTGGTAGGCCATGTTAGCATGGTGGCACTTAAGGTTTTGGAGTATTAGTATCAGTTCAGAGCCAGGAGCTAAAACTCTTGGAAAGTCTGGACGGTTTCCTCTTTTGTTTAGTGTGATAAATGGTCACAGATTCCTCCCACTCAGTCGGGGAGGGGGACTCCCAGTCCATGAATTGGCTTAGATCTAGGAAATAGGTCAGAAGCAGTTATTTCCACTTGGGTAACTTGAGTTACATTCCAGTACCCCAAGACATATAATTTTTCTTCCTGCATACGTGTATGCTGAACATAACCTTAGTGTGCTACCCACTTATTTCATTTTTAGGAACCCCAAGATCAGTCAGCTATCACCAGAAATTCCTGCAGATCACAACACTCTGATTATTCCTCTGGCTAATAGTTATTGTGTTAATTAAACCTACCTTTGTATCTGATGGTTAAGGGCCACATCCTGCCACTTTGGGATCCCATTATTCCTACTGATATCAGGGAACCCAACTTCATTGCATCATCCTTCATCAGTGTCTCCGGCATCCAGAGAACAGCCACCGTGGAGCTCTTGGGAGAGACTGTGGAGAAAACAGAACTCTCATACACTGTTGGTGGGAATGCATATGGTGCATCTGCTATGGAAGGCAGTGTGGAGGTTCCTCACAAAATTAAGAATAGAATTACTGTATGATGCAGCAATTCCTCTCCTGGGTACCTACCCCCAAAATCTAGACATTTATCCATAATGATATATGTGCTCCAATGTTCATTGCAGCTTTACTTACTTTGGCCAAGACATGGAAACAACCAAAGTGTCCTTCAATAGATGATTGGGTAAAGAAGATATGGTATATATAAACAATGGAATACTATTCTGCCATAAGAAAAGATGAAGTATTGCCATTTGCAGCAACATGATGGATCTTGAGATTATTATGCTAAGTGAAATAAGTCAGACAGAAAAAGTCAAGACCATATGATTTCACTGATATGTGGGAAATAAAACTGAAAGCAACAAAGAAACAAGACAAACAAACAAACAAAAACTCATAGACAGACACAATAGTTTAGTGGTTACCAGAGGGTAAGGGGGGAGGGGAGATGGTAAAAGAAGGTAAAGGGGATCAAACATATGGTGATGGAAGAGAACTGACTCTGGGTGGTGAACTCACAATGCGATATATAGATGATGTATTACAGAATTGTACACATGAAACCTATATAACTTTACTAACCATTGTCACCCCAATAAATTTTAATTAAAAACAAAAAACTGACAGGCTAAAACAAAATGGTACCAAAACAGCAAAAGCCAATGAATTTATTTTTATCTGGTGAGACAATATTTTAATGTTTTCATTACTGTGTCATAAACAGTTAGTTATGATACAACATTTAATCATTTCCCCAAATATTTATGGCATAGCTGTGAGTAGATTGAACATAAGTATTTTGTAAGATATAGTTTAATATAGTTTTAACAAGAACTCAGAGATGTGCAACCTTCCTAAGTAAATTATTTTAAATATACAACATGACAAAGTATATATACCTTTAATGATTAATTTTTAAGCAGTAATACTTAAACTTTTTTTGTGGTGGTGGTGGTGGTGATGGTGGTGAGTTTAAGAAGTTTTTGTTTCATTTGTTTTTGCTTTTTGATTCAAGAAGTCTAATATTTCTGAATTTATGAGATTGTAGCTTTCTTGTGAAGTCTCCCTGTGCCCTTTGACCTACGCCCTTCAAGAATTAAGATTTTTTTAGTATTTAAATTACTATTTAATTACTAACTTAATTAGTATTTAATTACTAACTTCTGAACACCATGAGGGCAAGATCTATAAACTTATCTGTCACCCACAAAGCTCAACACAGGACCTTGCAAACAGCAGGGACTCAGTAAATATTGAATTATAATGGAATTAATTATAGTGCTCAGACCACATTGCAGAGTAGAGAAAACATCATGCCAGGCACTTTGCTTTTTAGTGTGACATAAAAAAATAAATCAATTTTTAATAGGCATATTTGACTATTTTATTTTCTCTCCATTAAAGTCAACTGAAATGATTTACTAAAATTTTTAAAAATTAAAAATATAAACAGAGATCACTTGTTTTGATTTTATATGTATACTGAATGAATGAAAAGCTCAGCAAATATATACTAGATCAGTAAGAAACAAAGTTTGGTATAACTTTATGTATATCTTGATATATCTTTGTTAAAGCATCTCACACATGATATATATCTTTATGTAAATATATGTCTAAAATTAGACCAGGTGGCCAATTAATTTGAGACACTCTTTATGATATGATTTTTTAAAAATACCGACTTTAAAGAATTTGTATTTCAATCCAAAATGCTTACAAATCAACATATTGAAAATGATTGCAGCTGAAAAAAAATTAAGATAAACACAACTTTGAAAATGAAAGTTTTACTTATGAAACAGAATTATCAAGAAATGTCAGGTGAAAATATAATGTCAGAGTAAATGTCAGGTGAAAATATAATTCCATGTATCAGCAAACTTCAGTGGAGTTTGATTCTGACAAATATAGGAGCAAATTCTAGAGGTTTGGGATGGTTTGAATTAGCTCTTGTATAAATCAGTTATTGCTTTACCCCCAGACTATTCATAAAATCAATAGCTTAAACCTACAATCATTATTTTCACTCACAGTTCTGAGGGCTGGGTTGGTTGATCTAGGCCAGGGTCAGCTGAGAGGCTCTACTTCAAGGTGGACTTTGCTCTTCCCCAAGGGATGAATTCAGGCTGAATTCAGGGTTGAAACAGCCTGAGTGCTCATTGGAGGGCTCAGGCTGCAGGGACAGCAGGTACCTAGGGAGCCTCTTCTCATAACCATGGCAGAGGCTCAAGGCAGCAACCTCACCCTGCAAGCACTTCTTAAACGTTTGCAAGTATCAGTTCTGCTAATGTTCCGTGGGCCAAAGAAATCACCCAACGTTAACAGGGCAGGAAAGGCTACTTTGCTCTCAAGGAGGGGAAAGGAGTGGATATTTGCTGAGTGATCCAAATTATCATAGCTCTCCTCATACACTGCAAATTTTTTGGTACTGTGTTTTAGTTCCTCTGCTCATGGTTCTTTCAAAACTAACGTTAATTCATAAGCCTAAAAATTAATGAATTTCTTTCTCTTTTGTATTGGAAATTTTTTTTTTACTTTATCCCCAAAGTAAAAGGATAACAGTTTATTTCATAATCTCGCTTCTAGCTTCTTTCTCTTAAATTTATAAGGGAAGAGATTGCATGTTGAATATAAAATTCAATCAGAGATGAAAAGAGAGGAAAAGGAGAGAAAAAAATAGGATATGGACAGCTAATCACACACCTTTTCTTTATATTGTAAGACATCTTTTCACATCTTATACTGAAGTTATCAGGCACTCTCTTATGACCAAAGCATTACTAAATTATGCAGTTTTTCCCATAACAGGTATTTCAGGTTCCAAGTTTGTCATTCACAAAATTTAGGGTATCATGGCCAGTGTTTGTGGTAGTTCTAGTTGTAACCTAGTTCCTGAAGAGGTCTAAATCAAACTTTTAACTAACTCAACAAATATATGAGCATCTATTAAAGAATCAGAACTTATGTTTGCATACATTGTAAATCAAGGATTTTGAAGAATTAAGTTCTTAAAAAAATAGAAATGGAATTATATTTTAGATCAATGATATATAACGAATTGAATTAGTAAGCACTTTTGTCATAGTAGTCATAATCACCATGATGTTTTAATTTTTCGTTCCTTAAAGGACAAAGGCTTTATCTCAATTTAATGTTTGAAGTGAGAAAGCATTTTATGTTTCAGTTAGGTATAATATTAAACACTGAGGCCTTCTGTTAAAGACATTTAGAACATAAATAATGAAATGCTAACCTGACCTTTTTGAAGACATCCATAGACTAGACCAATATTTTACATTGGCATTTGTTCATAAAAGGATACATTTCCTAGAGGGAGAGATTGCTATTATTTGTTTTCTGTTCTCCCACAGGCACAAGCATTGTTCCCTTTAAGAAGAAACGGTTGACTCATATGTCTGGTTGGATGGCTCTAATTCCAAATGCAAAGCACATTAACTGGTATTTTAAAGATGTGGATCACGTAACCAACATATCATATACATCAACATTCTATGGATTTAAGGTAAACAAAGAGCTATAAAATTCATCTTCTAATAAGTATGATTGTATATTACTCAATCACAGCGTATGTCTCGCTCAGCCTTCCACCAATTGTTAGGTCTAGAATGCCCCTGCCTCCCATATTGACCTGTTAAGTCCTGCACCTCCTCCATGACCCACCCTAAGTCTAAGAAGCAAACCAAAAAAGGATCCTTATTTAAGACTCAGAAGTAAGCAATCTTTCTGCCACATTCCTGAGGTACTGAACTTGTGCCCTGTTATTATTACCATGAAAGGAACTAACATTTATTGAGTGCCAATGATGTTGTAGGTACCAGTTATAGGTTTTATTGTTTATATTATGAAATGTATCAAACACGGAAAATTAGAGAAAATAGGCCAAGGCCTGTATGTCCACCACCCAGCTCTATCTGAATCTAACATTCTGTCTAAATGTTTACCTTCACTTTTTTAAAAAGAAATAAACATTTTTGGAGGAAGTAGAAGTCCCCTGTATGGCTCACCCTGATCTCATTCCCTGCTCTCCACCTGCATTGGTAACCAGCATCCTGAATTGGAAGTTTTAATCCCCATTCGTGTTTCTTTATTTATACTATGTATGTGCAGCCAAAACAAATCAAAACAAAACAAAAATTTCTAACATTGTTTTAAATGTTTTCAAACATTATTGAAATGATATTTTTATATATATATATATATATATATATATATATATATATATATATTTAGAGAGAGAGAACTTTCATTGTCTTAGTGATAGAGTTAGCATTATTGCTATAGACATGTAAAATATTAATAAAATATAAATGCAAGATGTAAAACAAACTAAAACCAAAACTTAAGTCTTAATATAGGGGCTAATTATGTCATCAAAATTAATGTATATCACATAGTGTATTAACATAAAACAAACCACATTTTCTTGTAAACTTTTATAGGAAGAAGACTATGTCATCATATCTCATAACTTTACTCAAAATCCTGATATGTTTAATGTTATCGATATGAGGAATGGCTCCTCGAATCCACTGAATTGGAATACTAGCAAGAATGGAGACTGGCATCTTGAAGCAAACACTAGTACTCTATATTACTTGGGTATGTAATTATTAGGTAGAAGTGATCATTTTAGCTAATGTTTTGTCTAAAGGAGGAGAAAAATTGCTTAATGGGCAAATGTGTTATACAGCACCCTGTATATAGCAGGATTCAAGAAATATTTGGTGAATGAAAGGACTGGAGATGAAATTTATGCTGGGAAAAGCCTTGAGTTCAATAAAGAACTTAAATTTTATGTTTGGAAATAACACCAACAGTTTTAAATGTGTCCCCAAAATTTAGTTCACAAAATTAGAGGAAATGAATACAATGGAAGCTGTCATATATTTTGTTTTCACTTTTATTATTTATTTATTTTGGAAAATAAAAATATTTAAAAATAAATTTTAATTGAATTCTAAAATTCTTGTTTTCGTCAAGATATTTGGGCTATGTGCTTCTCAATAAGACATATGGCGTTTTGTCAGAAGTTCCATGCATTTAAATTATACCAAGTTACTATCTAAAGAATATTTTCAAATTGCCTTGACTTTGTTTACATTTACATACTTCGATCATCATGTTAATTTAAACTGCTTTACTTTACTTTCAGTGTCAGGGAGAAGTGATCTTCATCAGAGCCAGCCTGCTTCTGGGACCCTGGATCCTGATGTGAAAGATGTTACTATTAATTTCCAAGCTTACTGCTGTGTTCTCCATGATTGCTTCCCTCTACACCCTCCATCTAGGAATCCAATGCCCAGGAAACGACCAGCTACATATAAGTATATTAGCCTTTTGTTTGTTAATACCTTCAATAGTTTATATAACTCTTTTTATATGTCATTCTTGAGTGAGAAAGTAATGTCTACTGATTGCACAGTGCTCGTAGGTCACAAAGCACTTCCACACTCGGTATTTCACTTGAGCCTTATAACCACCCTGATGAAAAGATGGAAAAATCTCACAAAAATTATGTGTGCGTGTTACTGGTAATCTCAGACTTGAGGAGTATTAGATCGGAATTATTAGATCCACCCGCTTATTATGTAGGTGAAGCTCAGTGACCTTCTGTGAATTACCTGAAGTCATAAAACTTCTTGATGACACACTCAGAACAGCAAAATTACAGCATCACAATAAAGATTTAGTGGGAGAAAAAGTGATTCAGATATGCACAGAAAGGAAGTTTTCTTCAGTGGAGAAAAAAACTATATATGTAATTGTGTCTGTTGAGTATGTTACTGATTGCATGTGCAATTATAAACTTTTAATTTGCATTCTGTCATCCCCCAAACATCTTGCATAGTGCTACACCCTAAGGAGATGGCCATGAAATATAGAGAGATAATTATAGAATAATTTCTCTTTTCAGCTTATGGTCAAATGATTCTTTTTGGCAATCATCTCGGGAAAATAATTATACCATACCTCACCCAGGAGCAAATGTGGTTATTCCTGAAGGTAAATACATGAAGAAATAAAATGCTAGTGTTTGTGCAACATTAAGATAGATGCCACAATAGTTAGTATTCCACCTTCATGAAGCACACCTTCCGAAGGAGTAAATGTAGAGGAGGATTCTATTATTGTGTCCTGGATACCAGACTTAGCCTTTAGGTGGACTTAAACCTGACTATTAAGAATAATAGATTTTCAGGGAGAGATAAGAATCAGTTTTTGGGTGGAAAAGGGGTCATGAACTTCAAAGCCAGGACTCACTGATAAGGCTGTCAACATTTTATCTCTAGGCTATACTCTAGGGACTATGTTATATTTCTTATATTAAAATATTGTTTCCTAGGAACATGGATTGTAGCAGACACAGATCTCCCACCAATGGAAAGGCTCATTGTTTGGGGGGTACTAGAACTGGAAGATAAGCATAATCATAATATGGAAGCTGTAGAGTCTTCCTACAGAAAAGTTGTTTTGAATGCTACGTACATATCACTGCAGGTAAGAGTGCGGGTCGTATATTTAATACCCTTATTAACCAAATTTTAAAATGTTGGAGATTTATGGGAAAAATTATAAGAAAGCATATTCAATTAATGTGAATAAAAAATACAACTGGCTCTAGCCCATGAAACGCGAGTGTCATGTAAGTCTAATAGATTTCTGGTCTCCTTTCTATTGTGGACTAAACATTCCTTAAGGAATAATTATCATACTACTTTTTAGTGTGAGGTTTGCCCATTTTCAATCCTATGTAGAATGTTTGTATTGTTATTAGGTACAGCTAAACTCACAGCTTGATCTAACCAACAGAGAATCCCCAGGAGGTTTGGAAAAAATTAAGATTTTAAGCCATTTTTTTTTTAAAGAAAGCAAACAGTATTACTAAACTGAATGGACGTAGATGGAATTATGAAAACAGAAGCAGACTAATAAAACTATTTCAGTAGTTTGGAACAACCGCCTCATTCCCTCATAAACCTCAGGTGATCTTGGTCATGTAGCAGTTTAATCAGTTTAACTGTTCTGTCAGCCTTTTATTATCAATCATTAAAAAGAATGGCCCAACCAAAAAGCTACTAAGCGCCATTAAAAATGAAGTGTACGGTAGCTTTACTTTGGTAAAATTAGGCTTTTAATGCTTTAAAGGTGTGTAATATTTTGGTTAGATTCATGAGCTTTGAGGTAAAGGAAAGCTACAGTTGAATTCAGACCTCGCTCTTTGATAGTTGGGTAGCCTTGGATAAGTTATTTGACTGCTGTTAGCATCAGTTTTCTCATCTATAAAATGAGAATAATACCAATTAATGGTTTAGTGTAAAAGTTAAATGATATATGTAAATCCTTACACATTATGTATGACGTAGAATCAGCGAGCATTTAGTTGGCTTTATTATTAACAATGATGGTTCTTAAATGGCATAGCTTAGAAGATTATATTTTATATATGCCATATTATTTTAAAATACAGTGTGATCTGTTCAAACAGCACTAGTTTAGGTCTTATGAGGCCTCAGTTTTAGGTCCAGTTCTGACAGTAAGTAGATATTGATTTTGACCTTGGAAAAATAATTTAAATTGCCTATCCCGAAGGGAATGGATTAAATTAAAGTCACTTCCAGTTTTAATACTGTTCTTTGTATAACAGAATTCATTCATTTTTACTAGAGGAGGCTGCCAGTCTTCCAGTTCCTTTTTTTATGGGGGGAATTTTTTCTGCTCAGTTTTCAAGTGTTAACAATTTTCTGCTTCACTACAGGGAGGCAGGTTAATTGGTGGCTGGGAAGATAACCCTTTTAAAGGAGAATTACAGATTATTCTTAGAGGAAATCATTCTACCCCAGAGTGGGCTTTTCCAGAAGGACCAAATCAAGGATCAAAGGTCTTAGGTATGTGTTTCCGGATACCAAAAGTGTCATTCATATCAGTTTTAAGAATCTACTTTAAAACATATAGCACTCAAGTACTTGTTATCGGTTCATGATGTTATGGTATGAGAAGCTTTTACAGACATTTATTTATAGTAAAAAGTTTTAAAAGTGGCAGAGATTTTTAACAGCTAAATCATGTTACATTAAAATAGGTACAGATTTGTATATTTTAAACCTAAATGTAATTCATTGCAAAACTAACATTAACAAATCTCTCCATGTGCATAATATTTCTCCAGTCTGGTTTTCTTCATAATCTGTCATTTATATAAACAATACTTTGCATATTTTGGTGCTTTTTCCTTGAAAGGTAACTTTCCTACACATTATTTCATTCACAGTATTAATAATCTGTGGATCAGTTGACTCCTATCAGCTACCCAGTCACGATTGTTTATAAGTTTTAATTTCCCAGTTACATTTGTATGGCTGTACGTATTCCTATTTGAACCTGGAAAACAAAGGACCTGAGAGGATTTAATTTGGTCACAATAAATAACTGCTTTTATTAATTCTACTGCATATTTATTTAAAAGGCACATACAATCATGTGCTACAATTACTCCACTGTACAATTTCTAAAGCAGTGACAATCAGTCTATAAGGGGGTAAAAAATGGCTTGAGATTGAATTAGTCAGCTCTCTGGAGACAAATTCAAATCTTTAAAAAAAAAAACCATGCAGGCAAATTCAATCTTAAAAATATTTGCTTTTATGTGCTTATTTTTTATTTTGAAAATAACATTTCAAACAACACAGATATCAAGAAAAACATTAAGAAAAAATTTACATCTTTCCAATTCTACTCCCTTGAGGAAACTAGCTTTGGTTAGCAATTTTTACATGTCTTTTCATGTTTTTTATCTGTGCCTATATTCATATTACATATATTGATTTGTGGTGGTAGTATTTTGCCTTTTACAAAATACAAGTATGATCGAACTAAATATATTACTATAGAGTTTTCTTTTTTTCAGTTAACATGGATATCTTTCTGTATTGATACGATACCTATAGATAATACTTGTTATAGCATATTACACCACAGTATTAGTATATTATACTTTATCCCATCATTCTATCAACATACAATTGGATTAATTCTAGTTTTCTAATATTTTCAAGTATTGTAGTAAGCAGCCTCATTCACATATTCTATGTACTGGCTTTAATTTCTATGGACTAGATTCCTAGAAGTGGGTCAAAGGGTCAAACACCTGAGCCGATACCCCTAGTCATTTTGTTCATTCTAAAATGTTCAGTTGCTTATTACAATATAGCATTGAACTGTTTTATTTTATACTAGCACCTAACTCAGTACTGTGTGGTGGGTAAATAGGAGCATGTTTTTCTCTTGCAGGGGTGTTTGGTGAGCTGGACCTTCATGGAATTCCACGTTCGGTGTATAAAACCAAACTCTCAGAAACGGCAGAGGCAGGTTCCAAAGTCCTATCTCTGGTGGATGCTGTGGATTGGCAGGTAGAGGAAATACTCTGTGGTGGAAAGTGAATACACACAGTGGGTCAACTTAAAAAGGTGTCTTCTTTATTCTTGTGGACATTTTTTTCTCATATAATTTACTAGATGAAAAACGTATATTTTGAATTAGCATACACTCAAAAAGCTGACCTGAGATGAGGCATTTCAAAACTGTGGTCTCAAAGATCTTTTAGAATAAAGAACACCATGTATGTCTTAGTTATGAAAGGGAAATACGAAAGTTTTGGGGAACTAAAAATATTTATTTCAAATTCTTGAAAAACAGAAAAAAATGAATTGTTTTAAATACATTTTGTTGTTTGTAATTTGTGATTTTACATGTTAAGCATTGGGAAAGGAAACAAATCCTGATGCCCAGTGAGATTCGAAGAATGCCTGTGTTACATGAGAGGTTTTGGTAAAACATGAGTTATGGCAGTTCCTCTCTCTCCATACTCATAGGCATGCCTAGGCCATAGTCTCACATGTTTTACCAATATTCTTAATGCTAAAGGATCACAGAAATGGATGGATTCCTCTTCCAAGCTCTCAGATCTCAGCCAGAGAGAATGAGCTTTTAAGTCACAGAACAAAGAGAGGCTTAGCCTGAGTCAATCAAAACACATCAAGCACACAGGTTGGCTCTCTTAATGTAGTGTAAAATCAGTAAATAGAAGGAGGATTTATGGGGAAGTATTATAATCTACTTACAATACATTTTATTTGTAAGAGTTGAGGTGTGATTACCTTTTTTAAAGAAAGAGTAATTCAATGATTTCAATATCCCTTTTTATCCAATTAATATTTTCTCTGTAGTATTTATCCGATTAATGTTTAACCAAGTACCAGATATCCTAAGCATTGAGGATTCAGCTGTGAAGAAATTGGTCAAACTACAGTGGAAGTTGCATTGGGATAGGAGAGGCAGACACTAAGTGAACAAATAAATATGTGCTAATTTCAGATTATAATGTGCGTGATGAAGGAAATAAAACAGGCAGTGTGATAGACTGCCATGGCAGAGAGTGGCAGATAACATTCAATAAGGTGGCCAGAGAAGGCCTCTCTCAAGGGTATGGTGGGGCTCAGGACATGGTACCCCAAAATACTGGATTCAGGACATGCTCCCCCAAAACCTTGCATATTTTAAGATGAAGGAATTTGAAAAACAGCCTGCACCAGAAGGACTTTCTACTTTCCCCTGAAGCAGGTCATAAAAGCTTTGTGTGAGGTGTGCCCCCCTAATCCCAGAGGAAAAGACCATCCTTATCTTTGAAAACAAAGCAACACAGAGAGGACCCTGAATGAACACGCCTTGCCATTTATCTCAGTTTATTACACTTAACTCATACTCTATCACATTTCCCACTACTCTCCACTCTTCATCAAACTTAGTATAAAAATTCTCAGGTTTAACATGTTCTTCAGATCTTCATTTCCTGATGAAGGCCCCCTTGTCACATAAAAATTATGTTAAATACATTTATATGCTTTTCTCTTGTTAATCTGTCTCTTGTTACAGGGGTCCCAGACAAGAACTTAGAAGGGGAAAGGGAAAAATTAGGTTTCCTCCCCTACAGGTACATTTGAGCAGAGATTTGGATGACAAAAAGGAGCAGCTTGGTATACACAATATACAAAGATTCTAAGACTTGTTCTTGCTCTTGAAGTTTTCTCTTCCCTTCTCACCTTTCAGGTTTATCAAGTATAGTTCATTGGGTTAAATGAAAAATCCCAGGAAATTTTAAGTCATAAAATATTATCCTCATTAGTTTTTGATAAAAATATGAATATATTATCTTTCATCAATTAATTTTTTTAAATGTACATTGCCTGTGACTTTATTAAATAACTGCATTAAATTTAAAGAAATGCTGAGATAATTCAAACTTTAGAATTTCTTTTTTTTTTTAGAATTCTTTTTTTTTTTTTCAAGATTTTATTGGGGAATTGGGAGAGGGAACAGCATTGAGGAATCAGAGAAGGGGAACAGACAAGTTGCTGTCCTTTTGTTCTTCAGTCTAGTTGTGAAGGACGTCACTTCACTGGCCCATGTTGGTATTATCATTGCCCTTTTCCCGGGTGAGTCAGTCACTCGCCGGCCATTGGAAAGTTGCTCACGGTGGCTCCCGGCAGCTCACGGTAGCTCACAGCAGCCCACTGCAGCCCCACTGCAGCCTACACCGTCACTGGTGACTCACGGCAGCCCAGCTCCAGGTTGAGCTACTGTTCGCCATCTTAGCTGTAGAGGGCGCAGCATCACGGGCCCATGTGGGATCCAAACCAGGGCCCTGCTGCTCAGAGCTCGCGCTCCCAAGCCAACTCTTAACCAACAAGCCACTCGGCCGGCCCTAGAGTTCTTAATATCAAACAAAAGCATATTTATTTTAGAGACCTAAGTGTATAGTTTGCTCTGAGAATCCCATAATTCCAATCAGATATAAATTAAAATTATGTAATAGTTATTAAGAAATATAAACCTATTTTTTATATTGTTCTTGCACTTGGCACTTGGATGTTCCTAAGGAGGGAGAAGAGATTGTGATAACCACCACAAGCTATGATTACCACCAGACAGAAACTAGAAGTATCGTGAAAACCCTGCATGATCACAAAATTCTGATTCTCAATGCCACTCTTGCCTACACTCACCTTGGTAAGTGGCTGTTCTTTAACCAAATAGTAATTAAAATGTCCTGAAATATTCATGTTTTAGTGCTCTCCTCTGTAATTACAATAATTCGAAGAAGCATCTCACAAATATTTTAGAAGAACATTTCACTCAGATTAACACTGCTACCCAAGGGATGCCACTATTTATATGTGGACTACGATGAGTTCCTGCTGTAGGCATTCATTCAGTCAGCAGAGATTCAGCAGAGATCTACTACTGCATTACATCCTATGGGATAAGGCGGACTTTCTGTTTTAAGCAGGCTTCCAGGTGATTTTTATGCACACAAATCTGAGAACCCTTGATCTGAGAGCATCGTTATCCTGATTGGTTTCATTGACACATTCCTCAGCTGTAACTGCATTTAGATAAACTACCGCCGAATGGTAAAACTAATTCTCCAGGAGAGAAGGAATTAATCAGAATCATCTGAAGACCATCTTTCAGGCTGTAGGATCAGGGCCTTCTCAGCACCCCAGCCTTTCCCATTTGACATGCTACTGTGTTTCCCTGAAAATAAGACCTAAATGGGAAATACGCCTTAGCATGAATTTTCAGGATGCTTGTAATATAAGTCCTACCCCAAACATAAGCCCCGGTTAAGATTGTCAGCCAGACATGACTGTTTTAATAAATGCAGATTTTTTTTTAAAGATTTTATTGGGGAATCGGGGAAGGGGAACAGATAAGTTGCTGTCCTTTTGTTCTTCAGTCTAGTTGTGGAGGATGTTGCTTCACTGGCCCATGTTGGTATTATCATTGCGCTCTTCCAGGGTGAGGCAGTTGCTCACCGGCCATTGGACAGCCGCTCACGGTGGCTCATGGCAGCTCACGAAAGCTCACACCTGCTGCCGGCCACCCCACTACAGCCTACGCCATCGCCAGCAACTCATGGCAGCCCAGCTCCAGGTTGAGCTGTTTTTCACCATCTTAGCTGTAGAGGGCGCAGCATCACTGGCCCTCATGTAGCATCTGAACCGGGGCCCTGCTGCTCAGAGCTGGCGTCCCAAGCAAACTCCTAACCAACGCGCCACACAGCCAGCCCTGAATGTTGATTTTTGTACATGAATAAATGAATAAATGTAGATTGTTGGAGCAAAAATTAATATCAAACCCGGTCTTATTTTCGGGGAAATACGGTACCTCTATCTGAATCCCAGGAAGTGGAAACAGGAAGGAGTGGAATGTTAGAAAAACCTCTCTGATGCTTGTGGTGCTCATGAGAACTCTAGCTGTAAGGCAACATGAGAGACTGGTGGACATGTGACCTGCATGCAAAAAGAAACTTAACAGAACTTTTTAAAGCAGTATTTTGATAGAAGCACATGTGTCTATCATTCTATATCACATATTTTTCTGGCCATTAAAAGGAAAAGATTTCATTGGAGAACATTTTAATCGTAAAACAAAAAGTGTTTGAAGTTTGACATTGTAGAGTCTTTCCTTTAAACTATCAAACATTTCTCTCTGTTTGAAATGTCCCTGCTTGTCTTAAAAAAAATTTTTTTTTTACTTGAGCCATCCTGCCACCTGTTGGCAGCTCAGTGGCTGCTCAGCTCAGGCCGGGACTGAAACACTGTGGCTCAGAGCTCAAACTCTTGAGCGAACTCTTAACCAACTGAGCCACTCGGCCAGCCCCTTAAAATTTTGAATAAGATTTCTAGAAATGTAGAACTTAGGTTATATTTCACAAATCATTAAGCTATAAATGTACAGACTGTGTTTGCTATGCTACAACATATTTATAAAGAGTCGTGTTTGATATAAAATATGCCACAGGAAAAGTGGAACAAACCAAGGTTTAGGGCCAGGAGAGATAATGTCTATATATTCCCGACTCGCCACATGGCCTTGGTAAAATTCTTTTATTTCTTTACCTCAGTTCCTCATCTATTAAAATGACAAGAAGCTTTTCAACTTGCCTTACAACAATGTTTTCATGTATAATTTAAAGTGATTGCAAACTACCTATGAAGAAATAACTTCATAATTGGCAGATTATAGTAGTAATCTTTTTGGTGTTAATAGAAGAGCTGTTTTTTATGATACTTCATTTTATAAATAAAAAGGTATCATAATTGCAGTCTGCCATCTATGTATGTGTAAGCGTGCAACTCTAATCAATTCATACATTCATATTGACTTTTTTGCGTAACAGAAAGTTATGTGGCCTGTGAACTGCAAAGACATTAATAAAGACAGGTATTTTTCAGTATTGGTAATAATATAGCTGTTCTTCTGTCGCAGCGGAAAGATACCATCTTCCTGGAACAGGTCAGAGCTACACGTTAGCAGCTGATGTTGGGATACTGAGTAGGAATATCAAAATACTTGGCGAAGATTACCCCGGTTGGTACAAGGAATCTTTTGGTGCACGTGTCCTGGTCAGCTCATTCACTGAAAAAATGATGACATTTAGAGGTTGGTACAAATTCAGTTTATTTTTCTGAATGAAATATAACATAGTCTCTTTTATGTTTAGTCAGTTCTTAAAATAACTCTCACTTCTTTATAGGATCATGTGCGTTAAACAAAAAATTCAATGGAATAAATTTGAAAGATCTTATTGGCTTTATCCAATGATTCATGAATCGGGCAGCATCCAGTCTAGCAGATAAAAAGGAATGCTGAAGAATGTACAAAATGAAAGACTTCATAGACAGAAAAGAGCAGGAACAAGGAAGTTATATGGGCAAAAAAGTGAATTGGTTATTGCAAGGTTACTTTCCCTATAGGGGATTGCAGGGGCCTGTCAAGCAGATTAACAAACTAATGCTGATCAGGCAATTTCTGATTGGTTTAAGATTCCATTTCTGGGAGAGCCAAACCTGTAATTAAGTTAAATTTTGGTTTGGTGATCTGTGGCTTAGTCTAAGACTTCATTTGGGGCCTGATATCTTATTTTTAACACATGGAAAAATAAAGCTTCGAGTGGGATTATGTAGCCCAGGTGCTACCCTCCTAAACCAAATCCCTAACATTATTCTACTTATTTTAGCTTCATAAACAATAAGAATTATCAAATTAAAAATGACCTTATGTAACAGCTAGCCCAGGCTCTCACCCAAACAAAAATCATTTTATAAGAGGCACAATAGATGTGTTCTTTTTGAAGGAAAATTTCAAACATATACTAAAAATAGAGTAAATAGTACAATGAATTCCAGTGTATCCATCACCAGCTACCACAATTATCAACTTTGTCCAGTCTTGTTTCATCTATATGCCCACCCACACTCTTCAAGTCCCTGGGTTATTTTGAAGCAGTCACATATATTTTTTTTATTGAGATATAATTAACATATAACATTGTGTAAGTTTAAGATGTACAATGTGTTGATTTGATACATTTATATAATGCAATATAATAATACCATAGCATTAGGTAACATCTCTATCACATCACATAATTGTTATTTCTTTTTGTGGTGAGAACAATTAAGATTAGTCTCTTAGCAATTCTGAAGTTTATAATACAGTATTGTTGACCATAATCACTGTACTGTACATTAGATCTAGGACTTACTTATCTACTAGTTGCAATACTTGTACCCTTAAACATCTCCCCAATTCCTCCACTTCCTACTCCCTGGTAATCATCATTCCACTCTCTGTTTTTACGAGTTCAGCCTTTTTAGATTCCACATGTAAGTGAGATTACACAGTGTTTATCTTTGTCTTACTTATCTCACTTAGCATAATGCCCTCAAGGTCAATCCATGTGGATACAAATGGCAAGAGTTCCTCCTTTCTCCATGTATACATACATTTACCCTATCTTCTTTACCCGTTCTTCTGTTGATGATGGACACTTAGGCTGTTTTCGTGTCTTGGTTATTGTGAATGCAGCAACCACATATTTTTTCATCTAGGAGTATTTCAGTAGGTAACTCTAAAAAACTTCTTTAAAAACACCTGTAAGTCTCATACTTAAAAATGTTAATGATAATTCCATGTCATTAAATGATGTGTTCACATTCTCCCAATTTGTTCTTTCTTTCCGTCTCTTTTTAAAACCTTCCTTTTTTTCCTCTTGCACTCTCTTTGTTCAAATCGGGATCTAAATAAGATCCATGTTGCAGTTGGTTGTCAATCTTAAATCTCTTTGATTCATTTCTTTTGCTTGCAATTTATTGAGAAAAGGAGCTATGTCATCTAGGTCCTCTAGTGTTTCCAACAGTCTGGAATTTAGTCATTGCATCCCTAAAATTTAAGTTGTTCCCATCTTCCTTGTATTTTCTTTGCATATGTAGTCTAGAGCCAGAAAACTGATCAGACGCAGGCTCAGTTATTAGATATGAATTTTTTATAGTGGGTAGGGTGTTTTTCCATTAGTAGGCACTGTTTCTCAGTCGTACATTAATGTTTGCAGCCATTAATGATCATTGCCTGCATTAAATTACTGAGGTTTAAAATGGTTAGAGTTTATTTCTACCATTCCCTCCTCGTTGATAATCTAGAATACTTCTATAAAGAGAAGCTTCTCCAAATAACTATTTGACTATGCTGAAAAACAGTTTATATAGGAAATGTAGGGAAAATGTTTGATTCTTTCCCCTCTTTAGCTAGTTTTCAAACTAATGAGTTGGTTCCCAAGCATCCTCCAGGTGACAAGGAGTTTGTATTTGTTTTGCTTTGTCATTAGTATAATTTGGAGATCCATGGATTTAAACATATTTGATGTGTTCTACTCCATTGTGATTGTAGGCCTTATTGATATTGAAAATGCCCCCTCATTGACCTTTTCATGTGGATGCTTGAGTCCTCCTTTTGAGTAGTTTTTTTTGTTTGTTTTTTTGTTTTGTTTTGTTTTTTAGCTTCTTCACTTTCTGATATGGCAAGCACATGATGTAATTTTTTTTTCTGAAACTGGGAATAAGTTCTTCCTCTAAGTAACCCTGGTTCTTTTCACTGCAAGCTGATATTTCGATCCCCTAATCCGTGTTCAATGAGGAATCACCTATTCTAGACTTGAACTGTTTCAGCAGGTCCTTACTTGTTCACATGACTGCCCATTTCATGTTGCAACAGCTCTAATTTTAGAAAATCTTTATATTGAGTAAGCAGTTATCCCACTGTAACTTCTACCTATTGGTCAGACTCTGCCAACAGAAGCTTAACTGATGGTGATATGATGATAGTAATGATACTCATCATACACGATTCCAGGCTTACCATTTAACTGTGCATAGCATTTAACACATATTATCTCATTTAATACTCATAGTACTATGGCATAAATATTGTCCCCCTTTTAATTATAAAGATATATAGATGATTAGAGTTGTAAAATTGTTCTGATATTGGTTACTAATCCATGTCTGTCTCATTTAATGTCCCAGGATGGACCCTAATCCCATGAAAACCTTTCCTTGCTCCTATAAATTATTTTGTGACACTAAGTCAAGAAAACACATCTGTGGCTTTTGGAGGTCCAGTTGGTCTGTAGTAACCGTTTCTTTTCTGTCTCTATTGTATCAATCTTATGTTCTTCACCATACATCCAATCCCTGGCTCGTGGATTTTACACAGGCTAGGCTTTTTCCTTCTAGTACAAAGTAACTCTTCTGTAGAGTATTTTATTAGATATCAGTTTTTGAAACAAAACTGTTTTTTGCCAGCCATGAATCTCTGTGCCTCAGTTTTCTTAAATAGAAGACAGGAACAACAAAAGTTCATAACTCATAGGATGTTGTTTGAGAATTAAACCACATATTGCCTGTTAAGTACTTAGGATAGCCACGTGGCACAGAGTAATCTCTCATGGATTGTTATTGCTGTTATTATGAATCTGCGAAATTGGCTCTTGTCAGCTCAGTGGTACTTATGACAAACTGATGAGCAGATAGTTGGCAATGCATATTCTAGAAGAGATTATGTAAAGATAATGCCCTTAAAATCTCTTTACAGCATCGAAATGGAAATGTCAGGTAAATTATATCTCATGTCATGCATTCTCAATGCGGATAATGTCACTACCACTTGGGTGGGGGAGGGGGGGAGTTGTGTTGGCGGATGAAAAAACCCTTAGCTATTACAATGGTTTGTGGCCCTCCAAAGGACCACTATATGTTAATAGATATATAGTATATATGTGTTATTAAAATTTTATGCGGAGGGGAAGTTAATAGGAAAAATTGTCTAACAGGACTCTGGGGGGCTGTGAATAAAAAATTCAGAAACACTGCGTCACTTGGATTAAAAGAGCAAAGAAAAATTGAGATTTCCATGAAAAACTTGAAAACAAATTTGTAATTCGGAAAATTACAGCTTTTGTAGCTCTTCAAAAAAATTTTTATCCTGTTTCAAAAAAATAAAAACTTAACCCTCTCCTTCTCCTAGGAAATGCAAGAATAAGTAATGTGGAATTTTATCACAGCGGTCAAGAAGGCTTCAGGGATAGCACAGATCCAAGATATGCTGTAACGTTCCTGAACCTAGGACAGGTTTGTACTCTATTTTTAATATTTGCACGTATTCAATGTACAATATTTTGATTTTGATTTGATTTTCATTTAATTTTACGAAATAGCCATATCTTAGAATTACTAAGACTATAAGCTAATGTAACAAAACTAATTTCTTAGACATATTTTCAATTAACTTTTTTAGATTCATAGCAGCATTTTATTTGACTCATTTTATGGATTTAAGATCAGTAAAAAATAGTGCTCGCTTCAGCAGCACATATACTAAAATTGGAACGTTGCAGAGAAGATTAGCATGGCCCCTGCGCAAGGATGACATGCAAATTCGTGAAGCATTCCATATTTAAAAAAAAAAAATCAGTAAAAAATAAAATAAATAAAGGAGCACAAAAGGTGAAAGAATTGAAGATCTATAATAGTATTTTACATCTCCAGTTTATTTTGCAATGACCAAACATATTCCCAAACAGTTCCTATTAAACAAAGTGAGCATCACTTACATTTCTCAAATAAAAAGCATATCTGTATATCCATGCCTGTCTCAAAAGTGGGAAAATAAATATTCTGAGATGACTGGTGATATAAGAAAAATGAGAGAGCGTATTTCTTATGGAAATAAAAAATAATCTTGTAGTCTTAAAACTTGAAGCCCCTAACCTACTCATTGACTGGCTCCTATAGACATTTGAATTGTAAACCCTTGGCTAGGGTATCAACTTTCATAATTAAAAAAAAAATCTCTGCTCATCATATAGTAAACTATCTGAAAAATAAATTTTAGTCCCTTGGCATTATACAGGTAATGATAGGAGTATAAGTGCATAGAAAAGTACTTGAGAATTTTTACTCTGCATTTAAATACTTCTTTTGCTCTATTTAATCATAAATTTAAAATATGTGGAAATTTCCCAGGATTAAAAAACCTGGGAAATCATCTTTCATGGAATGTAGATTGCATATTTTATCTATCAAGGTTTGTTTATTGAAAATCACATACTTCTAATTTTTCTCTTAAAATACATTTTCATTGTATTTTTGAAATGTTCACTGAATCCTGATGTTTTATAGATTCAAGAACATGGCTCATCTTATATCCGAGGCTGTGCTTTTCACCATGGCTTTTCCCCAGCAATTGGTGTGTTTGGTACAGATGGATTGAACATTGATGATAACATCATTCACTTTACAGTGGGAGAAGGTATTATAATAATATTTCGGTCCAAATAGCATGTCTTTCTAAAACAATCTTATCTGTAAACTCTAGGGCCATGCTGTCCAGTCGATCTTCCCATGAGAATGCAAATGGGATTTATCTGTGCTAATATGGTAATTACTAAACCACATGTGTCCATTGAGTACTTGAAATGTGGCTAGTGTGACTGAGAAACTGGATTTTTTTATTCTAATTATACTTAACATAATTGTACTTATTTTACATTTAATTAGTCACATGTGGCTATGGATATCATATTGTACAGTACAGTTCAAGAAAAGTTATCTACCCAATCATGATCTTATGTGAGTTATCTAATCACCAATAGTTTAAATTGCTGTGACTTTTTAAAAATATGCCTCACATGTCAATCAAAAAGATTATTCACAAATAAAGGTTATTTGATAAAAATTATATTCAATTTTAAGAGGTTATCCTTCCTTGAATATCAGTGTAGAACATAATATAAACTTATTTAATGTGTACAAAATGTATTTGTGTGTTTGTTAAAATCTGAGGTGGAGCCTGTGAACCCACATATTTAAGAAGCACCCCAGAAGATTCTAATTCAGGTAGTCTGTTAAAGAGGTATAATTTCATTATCAAAGAGCTCAGAGGGCTCATTCTAAAATATAAGGGGTTCACTTGTCAGGCTCAAACTAGAAAACTAACTTCATGGAAAAACATGAAATACCTTCCCCATAGTGCTTATTACAAATGTATATGTATTTGAGGGGGATTTTATTTTTTTCCCCCAGGCATACGAATATGGGGCGATGCCAACAGAGTCCGAGGAAACTTGGTTGCACTTTCGGTTTGGCCAGGAACCTATCAGAACAGAAAAGATTTTAGTTCTACTCTCTGGCATGCAGCAATTGAGGTAGTGTGAGCAAATTTATAATTAAACAAAATTATCATTTCCTTAGCGAAGATTATAATTTCTGTAGAAACTCTGAATCTCAAAGTGTTATTGAAAACCATTTATTGCTTAGATAAACATTGGTGAACTACTGAAATGAGCTAATTGAAGGAGTGGATGAACTTTCTTCAAAGATATTGTGAGCTCCAATAGCCATGGGGACTTTTCTTTGTGTTAATATTTATTGGTTTAAATAGTTCTCTTATTTCTTTGCTTCTCCAACTTTAGTTATTGCTCTCAAGTGCTAATTGACTAAATGCCTTGTACATATTATTATAATACTTAGCACTGAATTAAGTTTCCTTCCTTATATGGAAAGTTAGGATGATATAGTATAGACTCTCTAAAATCCCTTTCTCATCTAAAATTCTTATGATTCCATATGCAAGGTTATATACCCTTATCTGGTATTATTAACTGGACCCTTCTTGTTGACCATGAGGTTCTTCTATCACTATAGGTCTTTGTTTATATGTGGAGTGAGATTACAAGCAAGAAAATAAAAAGTACAGAGAAAGGATTTGGAGGAAACCTAGCTTCCTCTTGTTTTTATTTTACTTACCTATGTCATGGGAACAAAAAAGAATTAAAAACAGCTCTCTTTGAAAGATTGGATAGGATTGCATTTTGTTTTATGCAACTATTAATAATCACCTTAAAGTAAAATCTGAAAGCCTAGAGCTTAACATACATTTATGAGGTAATAATATTCTCTGTTGATCTATTCATAGGTGTTAGAATGTAATCAGATGTCAATTCTAAAACTTTAATTATCTGTATTTTTTAAAGCAAAGGTACTTATTTTACTTTTATGAATTCCATTTGACTTTTTATTATAATCTTTAAAAATAAGGGTGTTTAATATACTTTAAATAATGGAGATTTTGACTGTTTTGCTGACACCACAGGCAAAAACTATGCCTTTTGTGCTCTATACTTTTCATATTCTACCACTTTAACTTGGCTCATAAAATAAAATGGTTTAATAATTACCTAACTTGTGCTAACCCAGTTCTTTTCCATTTTAACAGATTTTATTTAAATTAGTGAATGCTTCTATTGAATGTTGTGGTCCACTGTAATTGCCTTAGTTGTCTTTTTTTAAAATAAATCAAATTGGTAGTAGAATACAACCAAAAAATGTGATAAAATCTTTGTAACCTTGCTTTATAATACTGAAATTTGGTCTATGGCTTGTAAATATTGAACCACATCAAGTGGATTTGTGACTAAAATGAAAAATCTCTTTAGTACACTTTTCTAATAAAGTCTAAGGTATACTATCTAGTGATGGTTTTATACCAAGAACCTAAGGTAATTTTCAATACTTCAATTGTAATGTAAGTTTGAATGGGATGAATAATGAATTAAACTTTTCCTCCTGAAAGTGTAGTCTTAATTATTTTTTTCTGTTTGTTGCAATATTTGCTCTCATTGCATAATTGTGTAAGAGCCTAACCCAAAGCATGTTCTTTATTGTTGTACTAGATAAATAGAGGGACCAATACAATCTTACAAAATAACGTTGTGGCTGGGTTTGGAAGGGCAGGATACCGCATTGATGGGGAACCTTGCTCAAGTAAGTCTTCGACATAGAGTCACTAAAACCAGGAAACAACTTGTCCAGATTTGTTAGAAATAAGTAATTATCATTTGTCAGTTCAATATGTAATATCTCTTTCTGGGCACTGAAATAACTCAACATGCAAAATTACTTCAAGATACCATTGGGCCTAAAGAAAAATGGATAAACTTTTAAAAATATTTTTCATGTGTATTATCCCAAAACTCTAACAGCAACTTCAGTTCTTGGTTTGGCTGGTATTGGAACAGTGAGTACCTCATCCCACTACCACTTTACAAGAGCAGAACTTTTAAGTATAGAGGTACATGTCCATAGGGGTATGCCACTATCTTCTGCTTCCTCTTTAAAGGAATAGATGCTCGCTATTCATATGTTAAAATCTGCAAGCCATGAAAAGGTCAAAGGACGCAAACACACAGTTCTCAGATACATTTCTCTCTATCAGAGGAGTAAAAACCAAGAGTTGACTGCACAACTGCTGTCTTGGCAAGGCTGTGGGGAAACAGGGACATTTACACATTGCTGGTTGTAGACCAAAATGATATGATCCCTGTAGAGGGGAACCTGGCAATAGCTACCAAAATTATAGGGGCATTTACCTTTGGCTCAGCATTTCTACTGTGGTAATCTAACAGCTGCTTCTGCAGCAGATTTGTGAACAAGGTTATTATTCATCACAGCATTCTCTGAAGTGGCATAAAACTGAAAGCTACCCTGTGTCCAAAAACTTTGGGCTAGTTTTATATATATATATATATATATATATATATATATATATATATATATATATATATATATATATATATATAGTCTCCAAACGTTAAAACACTAAGCCCCTCTTAAAACAAATAAAAAATTATACATATCTACATATTGATGTGGAGAAATCTCCAGGTTATTCTAAAGTGATAAATGGTGATTGCAGAACAACGCTATATTCAGAGGGTGCCAAAAAAAATGTATACACATTTTTCAGAAAGGAAAAAAATGGTATTAACTGTAGTACTCAATATATATCAATAATAAAAGATGAATACAAGTCACGCTTGACTTCTGCAATTATAAGAGGTACTCAGTGTGGTTACCATCAGCGTCTAGACACTTCTGATTACGGTGAATTACTGCTTGAACATAGATAATATCTCTTAAAATGTGCATACATTTTTTGGCACCACCGGTATAAAACTGTTTCACATATAATATGTTGTGTAGAAGAAAGGGAACAAAACAGGCATGTGTACGGTATTTGTGTTTACATAAAGAAACACAGAGTGTAAAAACAATGTAAAAAAGAAGGTGAGTGGGAACAGGGTGACTGGTGACTTAATACTGTATAACTTTTTATAACCTCATGATTTTTCAACTAAATAAATGAATCATCAGATCAAAAAAGTAAAATAAATTACAGAGCTATAGGCTTTACTCCTTGAGAAACTTAGTTAAAAGAAATGGCATTTTCTCTGAAAAATTTATATCCATCCCTTCTACAGTTGGTTTTTGTATCTCAGTATAATTATTTTGAAGATTCTTTGAATCAGCATTTTCTGTGAATTTAAAAATAACTGGTTTGAGCTGATTTTATTCTTGTGCAAATTACATTTTGAAGGAATAAAACAACTTTGCCAACAGTTTTAACTGAGTCTTTGATATATGCTCTTATTAAATATTTTAGTTCCCGACAACTTCAAGTGACTTTTCTTTGACTTAAAATTTAAGAATATGTAATTTCTCTAAAATTTCTTCGAATGTCATCGTGGTTTTTTTCAAAAATCAAAATATGACCTGTGAATATTTAATATTTACTAATATGTAATGTCATATAATACATTTTTCACTGACTGTATTGATGTTCCTAAATAATTAGTGTCTATAGGAGTTTTTGGATTTCAAGCAATTGAAATATGAAACATTACACAGGAATTAAGAGTCTAAGTTCCTGGAGTGGGACATCAACTTATCCAGTCCATCTCCCAAAGTGAGAGGCTGAGATGCTGGGAAGGAAATTATGACCCACACTGGGTCCAAGAGTAGAGCTGTATTTGTCCATGGAGGTACATTGTGGGAACCAAGGGAGAAACATGCAAACAGCTTCTTATACAGGAAACAAAACAAAAACCAGGCAGACCATAAGTAAAATGTCAATCTCAAAGAAGTAGGAAAAAAGGGAAAAGTAATAGAAAATAGAAGAAAGTCAGATCCTTGGGGATTTAGTACAGGTTAGGTGATGGTGCTGTTTTTTATAAGGAATCCTGAAGTTTATGCAGAGTTATGAGGGAGTTATTAAGGTTACTGATGTGATCTGGATGTAAGTAATACTTTCATTAAAATCCACTTCAATTTTCTTGTGTATTTTGAATGTAGCTTTCATTGATTGGGACACTTTACATGGGTTATTTCATTTCATTTTTAAACAACACTGAATTAGGCATTAAAATTTTTTATATATGAGGAAACTGAGGTTCTAAAAGGTTACACAACTTTCCCATTAATTCAACAAATACCATATTTTGCCATGTGTAATGCGCTCCCATGTATAATGCACACACACATTTTTGGCCCAAACTTTCAGGGGAAAAAAAAATCTTTCATTTTAATTTTTAATTCAAATTTTTACTTGTTTACATTTAGGTACTTGTTTTATGTACTGTAAAGGAATTTTAGCATTTATTTTTTAACATATTATGGTACAAGAAATTTTATGTAACAAATAATTACAAAAAACAGATATAAGGTACAAGAAATTTTATGTACCAGTAACAAATTTACGATATTTACTCATCATAGAAGGCCAAGAGCTCTTTGTCGTTGCAAGTTTGTCATAAGTTCAACAAAACCAATTACCCTATACCAGGGTATTATTTTGCTTATGGATATCATTACTGATTTCTAGAGTTGCACTTTTAACTCATAAGCATAAATAAAAGTATTAAAAACATTAATATGGATACAGAATTAGTACTACCCATGTATAATGCATATCCTTATTTTTCCCTCACAAATTTGGGTTAAAAAGTGCGCATTATACACAGCAAACTATGATATTTAAGGAGCAGCTACCTCTGCATTACTTTCTAGGCTCTGGGAATGTAATGAGTGAGCTAGACACAGTGTTTTCTTTCATGAAGCTTACATTCTAATAGGAGAAAGGAGGTAAATGAGTCACAAATAATAATAATAAAATATTAAGTGAAAAAAATTTTAATTTTTGTGTAAAGTGCCTCATGTAGTCAGAGAAGGCCTTCTAAGGCAGTGACACTTACCTTGAAAATGGGATGACCGGAAGGAACCAGCAAGAAGGTGTGCAGGGGAAGCAGTTTACATCATTGCGTTTCCAGTTCAGCCTTATTTGATCCAACTTCGTGCTCTAATGAAATTCATGTTTAGTTTAATCAGATTATAATAAGTTAAGGGTGCAAACACTAAGCCAGACATTTGCAAATGAGCATACAATTATTCTGAGTCACAGTGAAGGAGCAATTTAGATAAGAGTAAATACTAAATAGAGTAAATCATAAATGGCCAAAACAATCAAAATATTTGATCATCTTGTTAAAATTTACATTGAAATTACATGTTTAATTTTTTTAAAGAATTTAAACTTTAACCAATACTACTTCTAAAACTATAAGACGTGACTTCTAATGTTAATTCACTGGTTTTGTATTTTCTTCCAAGGTCAGTCTACTCCCCTCGAAAAGTGGTTTGACAATGAAGCCCATGGAGGTTTATATGGCATCTATATGAACCAGGATGGCCTTCCCGGGTGCTCTCTTATCCAGGGGTTTACCATTTGGATGTGCTGGGATTACGGAATTTATTTTCAGGTAAATCTATCCAAGATGGCGAGCGATTGTTTCTTGTCTTTCATGATTGTGTTTTGTGCCATGTAACCTACAAGTTGTATTACAGACCACAGAGAGTGTACGTATCTATAATGTGACCCTGGTCAACAATGGAATGGCCATTTCTTCAATGATTTACATGCCAGCTGCTGTGTCTCACAAAATTTCCAGTAAAACAGTACAAATTAAGGTAAGAAATGAATATAGCCACACAAAGGAGAAATAGCAACTCTGAGAAGGGTAAATTATTAAAGGACTAATACAAACAATTGCTGTGGCTTCTACCCTGGCTCACCCAAACCTCCTGCCTTTGCTCTCATTATCTTCTACCAGGAAGCTCTCTGTTCTCGCCCCTCCCTGCTTCCCTCACCTCTTCTTGCTTATCTGTGGCTAATCCTGCCACAGTTAGTTCAATTCTCATTCTGTCTATCAAGTTTTTCCTGAACCAGTTTAGGTAGTATTGACACTCCCTCCTCTTCTTGGACATATTTCTATCCTAGAAGCAGAATATGTCATTGTATACAATTATTTACATGCCTGTCTTCCCCCTCCCACTTTGCGTGTAGCTCCACTCAGGGCAGACATCACGTCTTTTTCATTGTGGTTTCATGAATGATCGACTTCTCCAACTTATAGGTTGTGTTTTGCTGCAGTGTAATTCAGTATTACCCATTATTATGTTTTCCTTTCGCAAAAGCTATTATTAAAGCTGTACTGTTTGAATTTTTTTTTAAATAGCGCTCATTAATGGTTGGAAGTAGCCCTGAATTTAATTGCTCTGATGTCCTAACTCATGATGATCCCAATATTGAACTTTCTGCTGCCCATAGGAGTTCCAGACCTCCATCAGGTGAAACTTTTAGAGCTTTCATTTTGGTGCCCATATGAGTGCATTTTCAGATTTCCTTAACTTTTTTCTTTTTATAAAAGGAGGGAGAAGTGGGATTTGCTGGCCTACCTTTGCCTCAGCACATAACATGGCACCCCGGAAGCCCCATGCAGGGATCATGAGTTACAACGCCATCAGTGGCCTGTTGGAAGTCTCAGGCAAGTTTAAACATAGTCTTTGACAAATCCACTCAATTAAGTTCTATAAAAGATACATAGAGTATAACTAATAATATTGCGTTGTACTTTAGTAAAAAAAAATAAAATAAAATAATGATTTATAGGAACCTGCTCAATATGACAAGCAAAGAAATCAGACATCAGAGCCAATTTCAAGAATGGTTCCCTGGCAAAATTCATATATATTAAAGAATCAACATTTACTTTTTCTTCTACAGCAACAGAAAAAATACTGGAATAGTATTTCAGTATTTCATATTAATTCGTTTTTATAAATTGTAAAAGCCTTTTCATTTAAGTAGGTTTAAACTTTATTATTGCTTTTTACAACTGAAGAAATTTGAATTTATTTTTTTAAGTAATTTAAGAGCTTATATAATCT
Organism: Hipposideros armiger; assembly: GCF_001890085.2. NCBI lineage: Eukaryota > Metazoa > Chordata > Mammalia > Chiroptera > Hipposideridae > Hipposideros > Hipposideros armiger. The sequence goes on along the minus strand of NW_017732142.1, from coordinate 180,435 downwards.
TGCTGAAATCCCACAGCTATTGGCGATTTAGGTGAAGTTTTAATAATGACACTATTTCAGCATGCTAGGGACTCTCAGTACTCTGCCTACCACCAGCAATGGGTTCCTCATTCCCATCTAGCCAGCAAGCAATCTAAATTCATTAGTGTATCATTAGAGTGTGCATCTTAGGACCTCTTCTGGTGCTAGCTGTGTAATCAGGTAATCTAGGAGTAAAGCCAGAGATGGGATTCTTGTGCAATACGCTTTGAACATACGACCTCACCAGAAAGGGAGTGAGGGAAGTAGGATAGGACAGAGGAAGGAGCTAAGCAAGAATATGATCTCAGCTGGAGCCTAGCTCCTTGATGCTTCAGGGAGCTGTGTAGCATCAATTGGACCACTTAGTTTCCTTCCCCTTGAGGCAGGGGGTCTTCTGTATCAGTTGTCAGTCAGGCCTGGCTACCCCTATGGTGATGGTGTTGAGGAGTGCGTATCTCAAGTGATGGCGTTGTCAAGTGGCCAAGGACAATTCTTCAGAGAAGGGGGCAGCTGTGAGTAGTTAGCAGTCAACACTTAGAGGAGCTAAGGATGAGTGCCCTGGACCAATAAAAGAGGTCTGCTCAGGTAATACCAGTATCTGCTTCTGTGCTATTTTACTAATACTCACCTACGGGCTCATATTCATGTATATACAATAACTCCTTTGGGGAAAATGTAATCAAGAAGGGTAGCCGGTAGCACATAACTGATTTAAGAATTTGGGGAGTCAACTTTTGCTTTTTTTCTATTTTGAGTTATTGGATTTTAAGTACATTGGAGATTAAGTTTTCGATCCAATAAAGTTTTTCTTTTGACCACACGTTATATGCAATAAGGCCAAGAGAACAACAGTGTTTCATTTAGCCTTTGCTGCCTAACAAACCACCCCCAAAATTAGAGCCTTTAAACATCCATTTATTAGCTCATGATTCTGTGGATTGGCGATTGGCACTTTGGTCAGCTAGATGGTTCTTCTGCTGGTCTCACCTGGGATTATTCATTAGGCTGCCAACGGTTTACAGGGTGGATAGGGGCCGATTAGTGTAGGATAAGATAGTCTCACTTCCATCTGGTGGTTGGTGTTTGTTGATGGTTAGTACTTGTTGATGGCCATTGACTGGAGTAATGGGTGTGACTGAGGTAGGCTTATTCACATGCTGGAAATGACAGAATTCCTAGGAGCACCAAGACTGTGAGCTCAAATATGCAGCACTTTTCAGCTCTGCTTATGCCAACATTGCTCTTGTCCCATTGGCTGAACCAAGTTACACGGCCAAGCCCAGAGAAATATGGAAGTAACTATTCAGTGGTGTGGATATAGAGTCAATAATTTACCACAAACAGTAAGACAATCTACCACATAAGGTACGAGCTCTATGTTCAAGGTAGTATTAAATGATGTGTTTGCTGGAATGTACATGAAATGCAACTGTACCATGTCTCCTACAGAAAATACTTATTTTTCTATTATTTATATTTTAGGTTCAACATTTGTTGGATTTAAGAGTGTTTGTTCAGGTGAAACTAATGTGATATTCATTACTAACCCTTTAAATGAGGATTTACAGCACCCAGTCCATGTGAAGAACATACAGCTGGTTGATACTGTTGAACAATCAAAAATATTTATACATAGACCTGATATAAGGTAAAATATATGAAAATCCAGTTTTTTTTCCTGTCTTCATAGTTTTCTGTTGTCTTTTTCCCTTGTCATAGATCTGAGAAGGTTGCTATGTTACAGTAATTTAATTTCTATAAAATTTGAATCAGCATTATGAAAATTAAGACTAATTCATCTGTGTTTTCAGTTAAATTGAAAAATCTAGGCCTAAACCTGTATATTTTCTCACACTGTTTTTTCCATGCATCATAAATTACACTATCATTATGTGTTGTGCAACCATATCTCTCCATTAATCATCATTAGGAATGAGACACATCTCTATTTTTTCTTCTCTCTTCCTTACCTCTTTTGTTTCCTGTTGCTTTCTAAATATCTTATCACCTGCACCCCAACATGGACTTGGAAATTAAATGTCAATCCTTATTATCACTGTGACTGAGAATATGCAAAAATGTAAAACAGTAACTTTTCAATCACAAAGGTCAGTTGATATCAGACTATTTCTAGAAGCTGAACCACTTAGATTCTAATTCTTAAAAGAATATAGCCAATAGCTGCTACTCTTCCTAAGAGGTACGCATCAGGGATATTGGAGGAAGGAAATTTTCTCTTACAGATGTTTGATCATTTTTGATCTAGAGAGAAGACAAGGAATAATGCTGTCTAATTAGAAAGACATTTCTTTAGAGAATTGCATAGTTTGACTTCATCTGATTTTGTTTTTATGACAATCCCACAGCTCTTCATTTAATAATTGCTGAACTGCAGTGTTTTTTGACTCAATATAGCCTCTCTCCACTAGAAAGTTATTAGCTCTGGTTTGATTATCATTGAATCTTTCAGATTTAATATATCATTTTAAATATATATTAATCTTAATATAAGGTCATGAAGAAAATATTACAGTCTAAAATATGTCTTTGAGTTCTGTGCTTTTGTTGGGATACTGTTGAAACACTTCCAGATCCCTTTTACTAAACAGTTCACCCGGTATACTGTATACCATGTATATATAGCACATTGCAAGTTAGGCATCTACTTATTATTATAACCAGTTAACAATCAACACTCCAGGTGGCTCAAGATGAAGGCAAAATACCATCTATGGTTGAAATGCACGATAAATTTATAGTATTTCATCGCTTACAGTTTGGGTATCTATAGAATGGTTATAAAATATATAGCATAAAAATCAGAATCCAAGAATATCTATTTGTGTAGACATAGGCAAAAGCGTATAAGAATATATGCTTTTGTTGTTTGGTTGTATGAGTTCCTTATATATTTTTGGATATTAGCCCCTTATTGAAGGCGTTGTTTGCAAAAATCTTCTCCCATTCATTTGGTTGCCTTTTCATTTTGTTGTTCGTTTCTTTTGCTGTGCAGGAGCTTTTTTAGTTTGAAATAGAACACACAATGTGATATATAGATTATGTATTATGGAATTGTACCCCTGAAACCTATGTAACTTTACTAACAATTATCACCCCAATAAACTTTAAATTTTTTAAAAACAGAATATATGCGAATTTGCAATTTGTGATGAGCCTAAGAGTTTGAGATAGGAAGGTGACTGAACTTTACCAAGTATTTAGATTATTTTATAGTAAGTATACAATAGTTATAGAATATTAAAGACCATTATAAAAAAGAAAAGGAAGGGAAAAATAATAAAGACTTTCAAGCCAACACAGAGACCTTGTATGTCCTGAACAGTAGAGTAACTGTTCACCTGCTCAGTGGGGCAGTGTTAGTATGTTGTGAGCAGTGCATAAATATGAGATCTATCATTCAACAAAATATGGAACAACAAGATGGAATTCTAATTTCATATCCCACAGGTATAACTTGTCCTTTTGAAATGTTAATGAATTCATAGTAGACCAAATCAACACAATGGAAAAACAGACCTCATTACAATGTTAATTACATATGCTACTTGGTACCACCTTGAATCCTTTTGAAAATAAGATTCAATCCATCAATTATTTTTGAATACTCTCTTTGTAAATAGTCAAGTATATTCAAATGCTTCCTAGAAACAGGGGAGGGGTACTAAATCTCAGTATTCATACATTTCACCTTTTCTCCACAGTAAGGTGAATCCATCTGATTGTGTAGACATGGTCTGTGATGCCAAAAGGAAATCTTTCCTTAGAGATATAGATGGCTCCTTTCTGGGGGATTCTGGTTCAGTGATACCTCAGTCAGAATATGAATGGAATGGAAATAGCCAATTTGGAATTGGAGACTACAGAATTCCTAAGGTGATGCTCACATCCCCAAATGGAAGTAGAATTCCTGTCACTGAGAAAGCACCTTATAAAGGTTCGTTGGATATGTTTCTGTTAGTCTTCAAATTTACAAAACAAAATATATCTTTTATTTTTAATGATTGATGGACTCAACCAATAACATATTTTCTACTTTTTAAATCTTACATAACACGAAAAAGATATGTGGATATGCTTTTGCAAAGGCATTCCTGTTCTTTGCTAAAATGTACATACCTGTGTTTCTAGGAATTATTAGAGATTCAACCTGTAAATACATTCCAGAATGGCAGAGCTATCGGTGCTTGGGGATGGAATATGCAATGATGGTTATTGAAAGCCTGGATTCTGACACAGAAACTCGAAGACTCTCACCAGTGGCTATAGCGAGCGATGGTTATGTTGATCTCATTAATGGTACGTGTTCAATGTCAAAAAACTAGAGTTACTCAAAGCATTCACTATTTATTACATGCATGGAAACATTTCACAAATTATTTATTACATAAAATGCATCAAGAAAATTCATCATTCCTTATCTCACCTTATGTTTTATATATGTATAATCCCAGCCACTTTAATACTGAAGTGAAATGGAGAAGTTTGCCATAAAAGTCATGTTATGCCTGTTCTGGAAATGTCTGGATTCAGGTAGAAAAGTGTCCACTATCTTTTGGCTTTTGAGAGGGTTTATTGGGATGTCATTTCTCAAACTGCTTCAGTTCATTGATTATGCTGACCCTCCAACAGTACCGATAATCACAGTCTTTAACAAAAATTTATTAAAATAACAGTGGAGGAAGACTAAAGACAATAAAAAACAAACTTAAGAGTTTGATGAATTTACAAGTGAACTGATGAACAAATGAGTGAGTGAAAGACTTAATGAATCAATGGTTCAGACACAGAAATGTCCATGTTTCCAGATACAGTACAGGCTCTATTTTTAACAAATTAATTCTGTTACAGCATATGTCTCAGCAAAGAGTCTGAGAAAGTTGGTTCCCCACCCAAACTCACATTTGATAGATGAAAGAAAGCATCGAGCCTTTCCTTCCTTACCATTTGGCCTGGGCTCAAACATCATTATAAAAATGAAGAACATGCAAATCTGCCGTTTCTCTCAGTGACCTTCCTCAGCACATTTATTTACCCTTCTTGGTCTGGGCAGTGTGAGAGTATGGGTAACAGGGACAAGTTGCTTCCCTGCCTTCCTTTTTTAAACCAAGGTGTGAGAAACAGCTTAGATCACTGGATAAATGAATGGATAAATAATGGGTATAGATGCTGAACTTAATCAGTGCAATTTACTTTTAATACAATTACTCTCCAGACTTTGCACTAATACTATTCATCATAAGGAATATGAACTTCTATTTTATGTGGATTTAGGCCCACAGGATCATGGCTGGTGTGCGGGATACACATGCCAGAGAAGACTGTCCCTGTTTCATAGCATTGTGGCTCTGAACAAATCTTATGAAGTTTACTTCACTGGTACCAGTCCCCAGAATCTCCGGCTGATGTTGCTTAATGTTGACCATAACAAGGTGAGGCAAAATAGAAATAATTTCTTCCATTATTGGCATTTATTACTAGCATATATTTCTATCTGCTAAGGACTTTATCTCCTCCCTTGTTCTCCTAAACATCGTCAGCTTTACAGCTTATTTTCGAGGATCGTCAGGGTACTACTGAAAATACTATTAGTCTAGACAGTTTTCATCAGCCTGAGAGCACATGTGAGTCCCAAACACCTCTACCCCATATGCACTTAATTCATATATAAGGCATGACAGTGAGTTCTATGATTTGTGTGATGAGCAAACACACCTAAATTTTTACAGAAAAATAGTGCACATCCAAAACTGGAGTCACATATTTATTCTTCCTTGCTGCTATTATTTATATGTCAGAAATACACCTTTGGAATTTCCCGCAAAGGTCACACAGCATGTTAACTAAAATATCTTCAGTAACGTCAGGTCTTTGCTATAAACTGAATTCAGCTGCGATGATTATCTTTATATATACTATGTCAGTGGGAAACGAGTATGAGGCTGAGAAGTAGTCCCATAATTGCGATTTTCTTCTCTAAGAGCATGAGACCTGAACATCTCAGAGTATTAGGAATGCGAGGAAAGGATGCTAATGAGATGAAGCAGAGAAAAGTAACAAAGGAAGACATCTGTCCCTTTTCAGGTGATAGCAGCCCTGTCCTTTCAGTTGGAACCATACTTGATCCTTCTCTTTCTCTCACATTTCTCTCCAATCCATCTGCAAATCCTGTTGAGGGTCCCTTCAAAATATCGAGACTGAGCACTTCTCACCATCTCCACTGCTACCATCCAGTTTGAGCCAACGTTAAGGCAATTGCCTCCCAACTCCTCCTCCTGCTCTAGTTTCCCCCACTCTAGTGTCTAGTCTTACCTCCATAGCCACAGAGATACCTTCAAAATATGAGTCAGATTAGGTCACCCCTCTGCCCCAAACCTGCAATAATTTCCCCATTAGTCTTTGTACAAGAGGCAGGATCCTCACAAGGGCCTACAAAGCCGTATGAGAATCACCCCATCTCTTAGCTCTCTGACTTCTTTTGCTCCTCCAGCCACACTGGGCTCCTTGCTATTCCTCAACACACCAGAAATGCTACCACCTGGGCCTGTGTTGCAGATGATGAGTCTGCCTGGAACATTCTATCCTACATGGCTGACTTCCCCATCCCTTCAACTCCCATTTTCTCAATAGGCCTACCCGGACCAGCCCTCCTGTTTGGGCTCGCCCAATTACTCATACTCTGATCTCCCTTTTCTTTTTTTCCATAGCACTTACCACTTTCTAACATGCTTCATAGTTTACTTTTATTATTTTTATTATTAATTGTCTCTCTCACTCTAGAATGTAAGCTCAAACAGGGCAGGGACATTTGAGAGCTCCTAGATTAGTAGTCCTTGGCTCAGATAAGAATTCAATGTTTGAATGAAAGAAAATATTTTTAATTTTAAAAATAAGAATGTACCTACAAAGTAATGTCACTGTTAATATTCTGAGCCTCGGTAGACAATCTCAGAAGAAGATTTCAAAACTATGCATAACTTATTTGATTCCTTATTAATTTGTCCCTGCCCTTGCAAAACCCAGCCGGTCTCCTTACTTTAGGATAGTATAAAATGTGAGAAATAGAAACATGAAAAGTAAACAAATTTGAATCAGAGAGGATAGAAATTTTGACTGATTTGTATTAGTCTGGCTACCAAATTTTTCTCAGACATAAGCATTTTGTTCAGCCTTCAGTAGCTACTTTTGTGTGGATGGATTATACAGAACACTGCTAAGATCCCCGTTTCCCCCTCCCCTGGAGCTGAGAGTTTGTATTGAACTTTGTTATCTTTTAAAGAAACCCTTTCTTTAATTTAGAGATTCTCCTCTAATAATTTCATTCTGACATTATACTTTTTTACCGAGAATTAACAACTAAGAGTTAAGTTGTAACATCTGTGTGAATGGTTGAATGTAAGTCCATTTAAAAATTTTAGCTCAATATTTATCCTAAATCCACAAAACTTAGTTTTAATATTTTATATGAGGTATATATAGTTAGAGGACTTTTGTTAAGTGCTAAATTCTAAATATTTTTTTCATTGTTCCCTTAAGACAAAAAATGTTGTTTATTTTTAACAGGCGGTTCTGGTAGGAACATTTTTTTCCACACTTCAGCGCTTGGATGTCTATGTGAACAATGCATTGGTCTGCCCCAAAAACACAGTGTGGAACTCCCAACAGAAACACTGTGAACTTAATAGACACTTGTACACAGGTATTTTCTCAGAAAAATATGATAAACATTGTATGTGTACTTAATTATGTATAAAATTCTTTGTAATGTTTCATAATTAATATTTTTAATTCCTTAAAATTTGATGAATGCAGGAAAAAATAATTTTTAGCCATGGTCCACCTAATATCTTAATATTGTGTGTCTTCGAAGATTACTCATGATGGAACTCTTATCTATCTGCTTATATGCGGATAAAAGATTTTTGTGTATGATGGACTTTCCTTTGACCCTGGAAACATTTACATCCTTTACATTTAGTTCAATTATTTCTTTGTACACAAGAAATTTTGCTTAGAATTTTCATCCTATCTCTGCTTTACTTCTGTTTCATAGAGATCAGAACCTAAATTAATTGGCAGTCACCAGAAGTATTGCCAAGAAAGCTAGTGTAATATCAGCTGCACACCATGAAGTAAATATAATAAACTCTGGATTTAAATGAAATATATGTAAGAGGCTAAAATTACCCATTCAATAATATTTGTAAAACTAGGATTTAACTCTGCACATTGAAGTATTTTTGTTAAACTGGGTGTACTAATAAGGTCAATACATTCCATTCCACATGTGCTACTTATCATTTTTAGATGTGCCCCATAATTTTGGCTAACACTTACATAAATGTGTTGTGTAGATCATAATATAAGCTAGATATTAGAGTATGAATGGATAACCCATATTCATTACCATCTATGGAGAAAGCCCTATTTCTACCAAGAATAATGTTTCCAGAGACATCACTATGTGCCAGGCACCGTTCTAAGTGCTTTTTATATAAGAACTCATTGTTACTATGTCCCAATAATAACCCTATGAGATAGGCACAGATGAATAAACGGAGACACAAGGAGGTAAAATAATTTGCCAAGGTCCTTGTCTTAGCTCAAGCTGACATAACAAAATACCGAACTCTCAGTGGCTTAAAAACAGGAATTTTCTCACAGCTCTGGAGGCTGCGAGTACAAGATCCGGGTGCCAGTATGGATAAGGTCTGCTGAGAGCTTTCCTCCTGGCTTGCAGATGGCCTTTTTCTCACTGTGTCCTTCTAACACATTAGAGAGAAAAAGACAGAGAGAGAGGGAGAGAAGGAAAGAGAGAGAGAGCTCGCGCCCATGCACACAAGCTCTCTAGTGTCTCATCTTATAAAGACATCAATCCGTCATGAAGTCCGCACCCTTATGACTTCATCGAACCCTAATTACCTCTCAAAGGCCACATCTCCAATTACCCTCACATCGGGGGTTAAGGCTCCAACACATGAATTTGTTGCTGGGGTGGGGAAGGGGGGGGGCACAATTCAATCCATAGCAACACCAAAGCTGGCAAGGGCACAGCAAGAATTGAAACCCAAGCTCTAACTCTAGAACCCATGCACTTAACTATTATGTTGTATTTCCTCCTAATAAACTGAATCAGTATTATCATTTTTATATACAAACGACTGCACATATTTACAGCTTACTTTTCATAAATTTTAACTCTTTTTTCAAACAACACTTTTTTACCAAGTACTCTACCATTTCAGCCAGGAAAGTAGAAACTACCTCAACAGGCAGAATTTAATACAGGAAATTGGTTGTAGAGAGGTTGTAGGGATGAAAAACAACCAAGGCCCTCTTACAGATTTTTTTTTTCCACGAAATAACATTACTTTTAAATGAACATTTTGCCTTGGCCCTTGGAATCTAAAATAATAGCTCTGTATTATGAATCTATACATATTTTTTAGATTACCCAAAGTGTTTCATTATTTTCTGTGTCTCTGCTTCCCTCCATTACTGTGAAGACGTGAGAAAGTTACATAGAATAAATGGTGTAGACACTTCTAACAGTAGTTTAAGAGCAGCTTCAATTTATAATACAAAAGCACATTCTTCAGATTCACAGAATGTTTAAACCAAATTGCATCCAGAATTCATCCTAGTAGGTATTAAATATACAATAATAATGAAATAGTTTCTGAACGCCATTGCTATGAATGTGCATTACATTAATAAGAAATGCCCTCTTCTTTTTAAAATTTTGATTTCTTTTTCTTGGTAAACCTCACTATGACTAAGGTAAGAAACTCCATGTCTCATTCCAGTACTATTGTACAGTTCAGCCTTTGTCAGGGCTTAATGTGTGTTAGTGGATATGTTACCGCTGAGACATTGTTGATATTCTGCCGTATATATGTTCATTCATTTTATATATATAATAATCTCAATCACTTTTGCAAAATTTATTTCTGTAGTAGAACTTGTTTTGCATAAACCAAAGATTTTTCAGGCTGAAATGTAAACCTGTTTCATTGGTGTAAGATCCTTCTGGGATGTTTTAATACATATGTCATTTGTATTACATATTTTTGTCCTTGGGAAAAATAGAAGCACTGAATTGTAAATGCTCCTTCAGATTTGGTATATAGCACTGCATACGCTGCATGAGCTAGAAGGCTATTAAAGTTAAATTTACACTTTTAAATTACCAAATGCCTTCGGTCAAAGCTTTAAAATTCCTAACATAAAAAATAGTATTACAAGTACAATATAGGCTCCTTTGATTTCATTTATCACTTATACTGTGTCTATAGTATCGCTTTTTAAATAAATTTAGTGTGTAAAGATTATTTTAAATTAAATTGCTTTTTAAATTAATTGCTTTTTAACTTTTAAAAAGATTTCATGTATAATGATTATTAATGGTGTTATTTAAAGGATTGGCTTTAATTTTGCTTGTCAGTTCTCCAAATGTTTTTGTTTTTAATATTCATGTTTTCTTATGAAAGAATGATAATGTTGAACTTTTTCAGAATTTCCTAAATGTAAACAAATAATCAACTACTACATGGTAATTGTGATCCTATGAATATGTTCAACTGTGCTGTTTTGACTTTTTACCTTCATAGAGCAATTTCTTCCTAACCTGAATTCCACGGTCCTTGGTGAAAACTACTTTGATAGAACCTACCAGATGCTTTACCTTTTGGTTAAAGGAACTATACCTGTTGAAATCCACACCACTGCTGTCATATTTGTTTCTTTCCAATTACCTGCCATCACAGAAGATGACTTTTATAGCTCTCATAATCTAGTTAGAAACCTTGCCTTGTTCCTAAAGATACCAAGTGACAAAATCCGTGTCAGCAACATAATACGAGGGGAGAGTCTGCGGAGGAAGAGATCTGTGGGACACACCGTCGAGTTGGAGATTGCAGATCCTCCCCCTCAGTTCATAAGCAACAACACCACAGGTATGAAGAATAGATGTTTGAGATAGAGGAATGTAATTATCAAATTCACATCCACAAACAACCCTATCAGGGCCTGGTGAGCCAGGCCTGCGGAAATCCCACCAACCCCACATCCTGAACCCTGTAAGGGCCTAAAGACCCTTCTCCCTGCTCTGCTCCTATAATCCCAATGTATTTTGGAATTATGAAGGAACTTTAGCCTCTATTTTATTATCATAACCAATTATAAATTCAACAAAAGGATTTGACCTAATATAAAAGATCCGAGAAGTGACCTTATAGCTGAGAGATTATGCATGAAAAGAGTCAGTCAATGAAAAGATGGAGGTAGGACTGGCCAAGGCTGAGGAAATAGTTGGTGAGTGTTTGGTATATGAGAAGAACTGGAAAAAGTCTAACATGTCTGCAGTAAAAGGAGCCAGGAAGAGCAAGCTGCTGCAGATGAGGTTGAGAGGTTGGCAGACGCTAGATCATGGAAAACCAAAAGAAGCCCTCTTCTTTGTAAATCAGAGAAGGACTGTGAATGTTTTCCTGAGGAAAGAGTTGAGCCTTGGAGATTCTGAGCAGTGGAGTGGTGGGTTAGATTTCTGTAGTAAAGTCACAGATTTACCCCCCAACAAGTGCAAATATGCAAGAATGTGTTCTATCTTTATTTCCTGTGACTGATCTAATCAGCCTCACCAGCCATCACTCCGTTCTCTGTGCCTCACTCTCCATACTCTCATTTCCTAGGTATCAGATAAAAATAAGCTCAACTGTGCCAGAAGAGGTGTATTTTCTGGTTTAAATTATTTCCTTAGGGGTGACTCCTTTCGGGCATTTCGGTGAACGTTCAGTCCTTCGCCCGATGTTCAGCTCTTCCTCTCTGTCTGTTCAAGTTGGTACGTGAATACCAAGGGGACTTTCCTGACCTCAGGCCATCATGGCGCCCTCTCATCTTCATAGTCTCTACTACAAGGGAGTGGTCTTCTCTCTGCTCTGCACAAGTCTCTCTTGAGTCTCACTGAACTTTCCAGGCCTCCTGCTGCTAATCCCAAAATGCTAATTCCCAATCATTACATGGTCTCCAGCGGTCAAGCACAAGTACTCTCACCTAGGCTTTCCCTCTCCAGGAAGATGAGACCTAGGTTTCTGTCAGAGGAGCATCACTAGCCACCTGACAGGGCGTAAAGGCCCTTCACTTCTCCCAAGAGGTAGGAGAAGGGCCCATTTAATAATGTGGTCAGATCACTGAATGTTATTATAAAAGTTGCGAAAGTATGATTTTTCTGTGTTCTTCTTAAAGAAAGCCTCTAAACTGTATAAACTTCAGACTCAGAAAATCCATATCTGCCCTTTCCTCTGTCCAGCTCCTTCGTCATTAAACTCCCAGGCTCTCTCCTATGTAAACCTGGGGACTGGGTGACATTCTCACCTTCTGCCACTAGGGATCACCACTCATTTCTTCAGGAGGTTTAGTGGTGCCACTCTCCGTGTGCCATGTTGCCATTCTGGAATTCTACCAGTTAGGCAGGCGGAAGGCTCTTCCCTTGCCGGCATCAGCCTGTGGAAAGGCGTGCCTGAGTGGAGGGACCTGCTGACCAACTCTCTTTGTTGAAGGAAACAGGAAGCCCAGGCTTGAGTGATAACCAGGCAGCCAAAGAAATTATAATTTATTTCCTACATGCGATCTAAATTTCCTCACACACAACTCCTCCCATCCCTTCCCCTTAAAGCAGTTTTATCTTGTTAGTCAGATATATCATCGTTAGGTATAATAGTCTAAGAACACGGAGATAAGCGTGGGGAGAGGGACAGACCAATGGCATATTTCCCAGACCTAAACTGGGAGAGGGTTTCAAATCTCAAGGAAAGCCTACAACTTGTCATGGAGCGATAGCACAGCAAAATGTTGGGAAGTGGCCCAAAGGTGTGCATGCAATAATACTACTGGCTCCCCCACAGTCTTCACACAGTGTTGGGATATCCAGACATTCCCAGGTGTCCTAGAAAGGGGTACATAAGTACTGAGGGGACCCCTGGATAAGCAGAGTCCTGAGGTCAGGAATAAGAGCTCTTCAAGTGAAGGTCTTTGGTTTCTAGGTGGCAGTCAACAGACATGGACATCTTCCCATGTGAAATTGTCAGAGTACCTATTAACAGTGCAGGCCAGGTCAGACCTGCCACGGTACCAGAATCTAAAGGGGAACAGGTGATAATTGTAGTGTATGGACATGAAGCCCCCTTGCACTGCTACCATTAGGTCACATGAGCCCTCATACCTGGGAAGCCATCTTGGAGAAGAGTACATAGAGGAAGCGGCAGGGAGGGAGGAATCTGGAAGACAGCGTTCATCCAGAAGAGTCTGAGTCAACCAAAAGAGACCTTTTAAACAGGAGCTGAAATTCCCTAAGACGGTGATTTTCCAAATGTCACGTGAAACCTGCTGCCCTAAGACATCGCTTCCTTCTTCCTGAACCTTAATGGAAGAAACTCAGTGATCAGAGTCCTCAAGGCAGGACTCTGGATATGGAAGATGCTGAATATCTAGGAACAGACGCTGGCAAGGCCTCCAGTACACCAAAACGTTCTCCTGGTTATAGTTGGCTTTAATAGATCACACTGACTGCAGCGTATAGAATGGAGTGAAAGGGGGAGATGGATATAAGAAAGTCAATTTAAAGCTCTTTTAGTGAGTCTGCTGATGATGGCTTTCACTGGGATTTTGACAGTGAGGACAGGAAGATTTAGAAATTGGTAATTGATTATATGGTATAAGGGAGAGGTGAAGGGTGAAGCAGAAGAAGGGATCAAGCAAAAGTTCCAGGATTCTGAATGAATAGAGGTGCCACTTCATGAGACAAGGAGCATTATGGGGCAGGAGATTTAAGAGGACCTGCCAAGCTAGAAAAGGAGAACAGAAACTACCTATAGTGTTAAAATTAACCTTGAAAATCATAAATGCCTACAGCAAGTAACCATTTGTTAATAATTTAATAAATAGCAATTTATAAATATGCATATTGTAAATTTGATGATGCCAATTTTTCTTCCATTTCCAAACAACACTTAATTTTTAAAAAAATGACATGTGATGATAGACATGCATAATAGTGCTTCACTTCTAAACAAAGAGTGACATGGGGAAGTATTAAATTAAGACATATTTTCTCACTATGCTTTCATTCATTTTTCTTGTATCTATTTTATCTGCCCTTGTTTTTTTCTTTAACTACCCTGGCGGTAACCCCTAGTGTGGCTCGGGGTTAATTTTCACTGCCAGAAGCAGTAACCCCTATTTTTTATAATTATTTATTATATTATAATTTAT